>NC_042978.1:47646550-47649760 GCF_901001165.1 Salmo trutta | reverse complement strand
ACAGGACATTTTAACACCATGAATGAACAGTATTGAAATATATATTTAACACAGCTGACCTTTAACCTAGCGATAACCAACTTGTCCTTTTTTCACCCTTTGACTCCATAACATAGAGTTGTCTGATTTGCTTCTGACGGATACATGACTGTGACTGACGGATACGTGGCTGTGACTGACAGATACGTGACTGTGACTGACGGATAGGTGACTGTGACTGACGGATACGTGACTGTGACTGACGGATACGTGACTGTGACTGATGAATACGTGACTGTGACTGACGGATACGTGACTGTGACTGACGGATACGTGACTGTGACTGACGGATACGTGACTGTGACTGACGGATACGTGACTGTGACTAACGGATACGTGGCTGTGACTGACGGATACGTGACTGTGACTGACGGATACGTGACTGTGACTGACGGATACGTGGCTGTGACTGACGGATACGTGGCTGTGACTGACGGATACGTGAGCATGGCACACAGCCATGCAATCTCCATAGACAAACATTGGCAGTAGAATGGCCCGTACTGAAAAACTCACTGACTTTCAACGTGGCACCGTCATAAGATGCCACCTTTACATCAAGTCAGTTAGTCAAATTTCTGCCCTGCTAGAGCTGCCCCAGTCAACTGAAAGTGTTTTTATTGTGAAGTGGAAACGTCAAGGAGCAACAACGGCACAGCCACGAAGTGGCAGGCCGCACAGGACCACCGAGTGCTGAAGCGCATAAAAATAGTCTATCCTCAGTTGGAACACTCACTACCGAGTGCCTCTGGAAGCAACGTCAGCTCAAGTACTGTTCATCGACAGCTTAATGAAATGGGTTTCCATGGCCGAGAAGCCGCACACAAGCCTAAGATAACCATGCGCAATGCCAAGCGTCGGGCTTGAGTGATGTAAAGCCCGCCGCTATTGGACTCTGTAGCAGTGGAAACGTGTTCTCACCATCTGGCAGTCCGAATATATATACTGAACAAAAATATGAACGCAACATGTAAAGTGTTGGTCCCATGTTTCATGAGCTGAAATAAAAAGATCGCAGAAATGTTCCATATGCACAAAAATCTTTTCTCTCAAATTTTGTCCACAAATTTGTTTACATCCCTGTTAGTGAGCATTTTTCCTTTGCCGAGATAATCCATCCACCTGACAGGTGTGGCATATCAAGAAGCTGATTATACAGCATGATCATTACACAAGTGCACCTTGTGCCGGGGACAATAAAAGGCCACTCTAAAACGTGCAGTTTTGTCACACAACACAATGCCACAGATCTCTCAAATTTTGATGGACAGTGCAATTGGAATATTGACTACAAGAATGTCCACCAGAGCTATTGCCAGATAATAGGATGCTAATTTCTCTACCATAAGCCACCTCCAATGTTGTTTTAGTGAATTGGCAGTACGTCCAACCCGGCCTTACAACCGAAGACCCCGTGAAACCATGCCAGCCCAGGACCCCTCCCGACTAAGGTCAGGCGTCACGGTAACCCCTCTCTACTAAGATCAGGCGTCACGGTAACCCCTCTCTACTAAGGTTAGGCGTCACGGTAACCCCTCTCGACTAAGGTCAGGCGTCATGGTAACCCCTCTCGACTAAGGTCAGGCGTCACGGTAACCCCTCTCGACTAAGGTCAGGCGTCACGGTAACCCCTCTCTACTAAGGTCAGGCGTCACGGTAACCCCTCTCTACTAAGGTCAGGCGTCACGGTAACCCCTCTCTACTAAGGTCAGGCGTCACGGTAACCCCTCTCTACTAAGGTCAGGCGTCACGGTAACCCCTCTCCACTAAGGTCAGGCGTCACGGTAACCCCTCTCCACTAAGGTCAGGCGTCAAGGTAACCCCTCTCGACTAAGGTCAGGCGTCACGGTAACCCCTCTCGACTAAGGTCAGGCATCACGGTAACCCCTCTCCACTAAGGTCAGGCGTCACGGTAACCCCTCTCGACTAAGGTCAGGCGTCATGGTAACCCCTCTCCACTAAGGTCAGGCGTCATGGTAACCCCTCTCGACTAAGGTCAGGCGTCACGGTAACCCCTCTCCACTAAGGTCAGGCGTCATGGTAACCCCTAGCGACTAAGGTCAGGCGTCACGGTAACCCCTCTCGGCTAGGGTCTCTGTCCTAAAACCTGGTTCAGGATGTCAGTGATGTGTCCTTTCTTCTCCCAGTGGTTGTGATTTGGTTGTTTTTGTTGGGTCCTGTAAAGCGGGGGACTTGCCCAGGGATCTCCTCCCAGGAAAACTGGCTACCAAGGCGTCCCCAAAAACATTTTTCTCCCAATGTCTTGTCTTATCAGGTGAATGGCAAGGAGAGGTAATCAACATCGTTTTCTGAAATGATTTGGTAGTTCGTTTTTTAACTTTTATTTTAACATAATGTGTAAGATGTGTATTTATTTATTATTATTATTATTATTATTTTTTTAATGTTTTATTTATTTCACCTTTATTTAACCAGGTAGGCTAGTTGAGAACAAGTTCTCATTTACAACTGTGACCTGGCCAAGATAAAGCAAAGCAGTTCGACACATACAACAACACAGAGTTACACATGGAATAAACAAAACATACATTCAATAATACAGTAGAAAAACAAGTCTATATACAATGTGTGCAAATGAGGTGAGATAAGGGAGGTAAGGCAATAAATAGGCCATGGTGGGGAAGTAAATACAATATAGCAATTAAACACTGGAATGGTAGATGTGCAGTAGATGAATGAGCAAAGTAGAAATACTGAGGTGCAAAGGAGCAAGATAAATAAATAAATGCAGTATGGGGATGAGGTAGTTGTTTGAGCTATTTACAGATGGGCTATGTACAGGTGCAGTAAACTCTAACAGTCTATTAGCTAGAAAGGCCAACTCCTAACACATGTTCTCTAGTAGCAGCTGTTTAGCTGGTTAAACAAAGGTTAGCCATGTGTTGGAAAGAAATAATGTCCAAGTCAAGAAAGCTTACCAGCTGCCAGCAGTACATACCGCAATTTGGGTGTAATTCTGTGTAATTTGCAAAAGATTTTAGGAGTTGAGATATAATATATATTCCTTGTTTCTACTGTAGGTATGTCATAAAAAAAAGTGTTTATTGTTGCTAGTGATAATAATAAATACATTGAAATAAAACGTTTAAAAAATCCACTGTTGTTTATTTATATTGTTTTCAGACCCCCTGCAGTACCACAGACCCCCTG
>NC_042978.1:47604050-47641550 GCF_901001165.1 Salmo trutta | reverse complement strand
TTTATTTTAATACATTTGCAAAAAATTCTAAAAACCTCTTTTTGCTTTGTCATTATGGTGTCTTGTGTGTAGATTGCTGAACTGGAAAAAAACAATTTAATACATTTTAGTATAAGGCTGTAACGTAACAACATGTGGAAAAAGTCAAGGGGTCTGAATACTTTACGACGGCACTCTCTATAGAGAGTAAGGAGGCAGTCTGTATGTGACAGCTCACCTCTGTTGTATTTTAACTTCAATGCATTTACTTCTCTCTCTCTCGATTATTGTCCTGCCATTTTACTGCGTTATAGTTCATATAGGGATTACACGTGGTCTGCGGTTTTAAGGCCAGTTGGACATACTGCCAAATTCTCTAAAATGACGTTGGAGACGGCTTATGGTAGAGAAATTAGCATCAAATTATTATCAAACAGCTCTGGTGGACATTCCTGCAGTCAGTATTCCAATTGCACGCTCCCTCAAAATTTGAGACATCTGTGGCATTGTGTTGTGTGACAAAACTGCCCATTTTAGAGTGGACTTGTATTGTCCCCAGCACAAGGTGCACCTGTGTAATGATCATGCTGTTTAATCAGCTTCTTGATATGCCACACCTGTCAGGTGGATAGATTAACTTGGCAAAGGAGAAATGCTAACTAGCATGAATGTAATCAAGTTTGTGCACAAAATTTGAAAGAAGTAAGCTTTTTGTGCGTATTGAATATTTATGTGATATTTTAGTTCAGCTAATGAATCATGGGACCAACACTTTACATGTTTTATATTTTTGTTCGATATAGTTGTCTCTTTGATGGACAGGTTGTCCCTGATTTACTGAGGATGTCCAGGCCATCTAGTTGTCTCTTTGATGGACAGATTGTCCCCTGATTGACTGAGGATGTCCATAGAAACAATCCTGTTCTCTGTTGTCTCTATTGTATTGTGTTTACAATTCCTGTTCTTGAATATTCATTATTATGCCACTTGAATATTCATTATTATGCCATATTATGTCATGTAAGCCTACACATGAATACTCTGTTGATAAACGATATGATTTGATCCAGTCTATTTGATTTGTTCTTATGTCATGTATTTATTTACATGTTACCTACTCGGATGATGATTGTAACCACGTGGAAGCCTTTCTGTTTCATTGGATTCAGATGGCCCGGCCCAGGGCGCTTAGAGAGAAGCTCCCTGCCCACCCGGACAGACAACACATAACACATTCCTCAGCTTCTGCTTCAAGCAGTGTGCAATATCCTCTCCTAACTGCCTCCCTCCCAATAAAATAGATTAGTTGAAACTCTGAGAGGAGAGCGAAACCCCCCCCCCCCCCCCCCAACAAAACCATTATTAGTTCAATATGAATTAGGTCAAAGCGATTGCATAGCTACATCTGCAACTAATACAGGGCTGGGGTGTGAGTAGAGTACAAGGAAGATTGTGTTCCTCTAATGTGTTTTAAAAACCTCCAGGCCTCGCTCTCTTGGAGTTTAGGGTTACATTAAATATGGAGCTTGATGCCACGACTTAGATATGTAACATTTCTCACATGGGCTCAGCAGTTTTGAAAGAGTAATTTTGGGATGAAACACCCAGTGTCCTTGTTATGTTGGCTGGCGGACATCTTTGATTTTCAGAGCTGTGGGTCGCTCTCACATCTTCTGATACTCTACTTTTTTCGGACGTGGTGGCTGACAGGGACATAAATCGTGTGTTCTCTTTGCAGAGTCCTCCTGTCCTCTCTGTAAAGCGCAGACTCTTCCCAAAAGGCCTGGTCCAAATGTGGATAAAGAACACATTATTCAAGATGGTGGTTAGGAGACAAACAGGGAAACTCACTCTCTGGCTACCACTACAGGACAGCCGTCCTCTGCTCTCATCTTAATGAAAGCTTTATCTTGTTAAACAAGATGGGAAAACTCCCAGAGTCAATCAAGAAGGACCCTGTTCCCAAAATCCCCTGTGGATTACAATAGGCTAGCAGCCCCAATACAGAACACACCAAGGAAAAACACAACATGATGTTGTTAGGATAAATATACGTTATTTAGCTCTTCAAATCAAACTTTATTTGTCACATGCGCTGAATACAACAAGTGTAGACCTTACAGTGAAATGAAGGAGTAAAGAAAATATTTACCAAATAAACTAAAGTAAAAAAATTATAGAAAGTAAGACAATAACATAACAATAACGAGGCTATATACAGGGGGTACCGGTACCGAGTCAGTATGCAGGGGTACAGGTTAGAGGTAATTTGTACATGTTGGTAGGGGTGAAGTGACTATGCATAGATAATAAACAGCAAGTAGCAGCAGTGTAAAAACAAATGGGGGGGGGTCAATGTAATAGTCCGGTGGCCATTTGATTAATTGCTCGCCTTTCCAAATAATTCCCTAAGTTCTAGACGAGCTGAATCTGGTAATGAATTGTGTGGCTGTTGAACAAGTGGAGGAGACTAAATTACTTGGCGTTACCTTAGAATGTAAACTGTCCTGGTTAAAACATATAGATTCAATGGTTATAAAGATAGCCATTTTTCCCCCATTTTTTTCCCCCATCTCTAGCGGTTGGAGGACTAAATCACCTCAAACTCAACATTTAAATGGACTGGAAAATAACGCTAAGTTTTGCGACTAAAGACACCCTTCTAGCTAGCTGACAACCAATTTTTATTGCAATTTATGTAAGTTAAGTTTGGTTATGAGAGTTTTCAAAAAAGTAACATGTATACACATTTTGTAGGACACGTTGTATATAACTGTTAAGTAAGCAAAAAGGAAAGAAATTGTAAGCGTTAAATAATACCTATCATGAAAACAACTGAATATTGTCATTCGTTACCGTATCAAAATTGAAGTCCTCTGACGGGGGCGTTTTGCACAATCTGCAAAAAATTTTTTGGGGGACTTTGAACCATGAACTTTTTTGACACCTATCACTGTAGACTATGTTTCATCTTACAACAGCTACATAGAGGCAGTATTTAGTGAAACGTTACAACGTCTGCATCAATATTAAACTCAATGGGACGCATCATTTTCATTACAGACAACAACAAAAACGTGGGTACACTTTCAGTTATTGTGAAAACGTTCATCATCAACTTTCAATGCCTTAACTCTGAAATGTAAATATTTATACATATTCAGATTGAGTTATCTTTTCTAAAATGTGTATAGTGTGTCAAGTTATTTAGCAAACATGTATTTACCACCACAGCATGGAGAAAGTCAAGAGGAAGCAGTGGAGGGAGGTGGACATGTTCCATGCCATGGAGGACTGCGGGGCAGGGATGGCTATCCGCCAGGCTGCCAAGGCTAGTCAGGTGGACATGTTCCATGCCATGGAGGACTGCGGGGCAGGGATGGCTATCCGCCAGGCTGCCAAGGTTAGACATCTTTTGTTTTTTAGGAGATTACCACGTGTATGTGAATTTTATCTGCTACTAACAGTTTTATTTTCTTATCTACCAAGGTGCATGGTGTACCTCGGCAGACCTTGGCAGACTGGCTGAACGGCCGGGTGACTCATGGTTGTAGCAGTGGATTACCCACATTGCTTGTACCACAGGATGCAAATTCTCTGGTGTGTAGTACTGTATCTACTGCGCCAGCCATGGGTTCCCCTTCACCAGACAGAGGCGGATGAAATACCCTGTAAAAATACGCGGGTATTTTGTGTTCTATGTGTTTATGTATGCGTATGGTGATGCCAAAACAAATATTTTCATCTTGGAAACAAGGTGGTGGGAAATGTGAGGTACAAGAACCTGAGCATGAGGAGGCCGGACACCTTGGACAGGGGGAGAGCTGAGTGTGCCACACGCCTAACGATGGACACCTTGTTTACTTCTTATGAGAAGCACTTGGAGGAGTTGTGGGTTGAGGGAGAAACAAATCTATAACTGTGATGAGTCTGGGTTTTGTAGCTGACCAGAGCAGGCGCACAGTGCTGGCTTTCCGGGGCGCAAAACGCGTGTACCAGCAGGGGACCAAGGAGCACATCACGGTGCTGGCCTGCTTCCATGCAGCTGGGCAGGATGTCCCCCCGTTTATCATCTACCCCAAGTGTTTCCCCGGTGGCCACTACACACTAGGAAGCCCAAGCCTTGTATGGACGGTCAAACAGTGGCTTCATTGACGGGGACCTGTTCAGGAAGTGGTTTCAGCACTCCATACAGTGAAGGAGCGCCCTCTCCTTCTCCTCTTCAATGGACACAAGAGACACATGGACCCGGAGGTGCTCACGGCGGCACTAAGGGAAGGGGTTATACTTCTTTGTCTTCCACCATACTGAACCCATGCCCTGCAACCTCTGGACGTGGAATACTTGGGCCCTTTAAAGGCTGAGTTCTCCAAGGTAACTGGAGACCTCAGCCATTTCGACAACTCCTACATTGTAAACAAATCAGAATTTGCCAGAGTATTCCGCTACCCGTACCAGCGCTGCAAATACATGTTCTATGTGGTGGAAGGGTTTAAGAAGTTTGGCCTGTTCCCTTTTGAACCTTTAATGCTGTCTTGGTCCCTACCGGGTCCCAGTACCGTCTCTCCTGGAACCAGCAGCACTGTGCCGTCCATCAGCACCTCCTCCGCAGCGACCACAGGAGGACCCTCAGTCCCAGCTCCAGTCCCAGTCCCTGCTCCAGTCCCAGCCCCTGCTCCAGTCTCTGCTCCAGTCCCAGTCCCTGCTCCAGTCCCTGCTCCAGTCCCAGCCCCTGCTCCAGTCCCAGCCCCTGCTCCAGTCCCAGTCCCTGCGCCAGTCCCAGTCCCTGCGCCAGTCCCAGCCCCAGTCCCAGTCCCAGCCCCAGTCCCATTCCCTGCTCCAGTCCCAGCCCCTGCTCCAGTCCCAGTCCCTGCTCCAGTCCCTGCTCCAGTCCCAGTCCCTGCTCCAGTCCCTGCTCCAGCCCCTGTCCCTGCTCCAGTCCCTGCTCCAGCCCCAGCCCCAGTCCCTGCTCCAGTCCCAGTCCCTGCTCCAGTCCCTGCTCCAGTCCCTGCTCCAGTCCCAGTCCCTGCTCCAGTCCCTGCTCCAGTCCCTGTCCCTGCTCCAGTCCCTGCTCCAGTCCCTGCTCCAGTCCCTGCTCCAGTCCCAGTCCCTGCTCCAGTCCCTGCTCCAGTCCCAGTCCCTGCTCCAGCCCCAGCCCCAGTCCCTGCTCCAGTCCCATTCCCTGCCCCAGTCCCTGCTCCAGCCCCAGCTCCAGTCCCAGTCCCTGCTCCAGTCCCAGCCCCTGCTCCAGTCTCTGCTCCAGTCCCAGTCCCTGCTCCAGTCCCTGCTCCAGCCCCTGTCCCTGCTCCAGTCCCTGCTCCAGCCCCTGTCCCTGCTCCAGCCCCTGCTCCAGCCCCTGTCCCTGCTCCAGTCCCTGCTCCAGTCCCATTCCCTGCTCCAGTCCCTGCTCCAGCCCCTGTCCCTGCTCCAGCCCCAGCCCTAGAAGAGCAAAAATTACCCCAAAAAATGACTTACGTGTTTTATAAAACTGCAAATGTTCTTTCTTTCTTTCTTTCTTTCTTTCTTTCTTTCTTTCTTTCTTTCTTTCTTTCTTTCTTTCTTTCTTTCTTTCTTTACATATCTACAGTCCATCACCAGCCCTCAAGGCATGTCCACCTCCTCCTCCAAAACGTCTGCAGCTTCCTCCAGAGGTATTGATGTTAAAACGTTGAAAAGGCGTTTCACTACTGATACTACTTTTTCCTCTTAACTGCAGCTCAGAAGAGGAAGTGAAAAGCTCCACCAGCCACCTCTGTCACGCCACCCATGGCACCACTCTCAGGTACGTCATAATCACTTTGTTTTTTTCTCTCTCTCAGTTGTATCAATTACTATTGTTTCTGTAGTACTTCTAGATTTTGCAAAAAAACATGTTAAGACGTTCCCCTAGCCAACAGCCAATGGGATGGCATGGCGCGAAATACAAAAACAGCTAAAATACCACAATTCAATTTTCTCAAACGATCAACTATTTTACACCATTTTAAAGATAAGACTCTCGTTACTAACCACATTGTCCGATTTCAAAAAGGCTTTACAGCGAAAGCAAAACATTAGATTACGTTAGGAGAGTGCATAGACACAAATAATTACACAGCCATTTTCCAAGCAGGGAAATATGTCACAGAAACTGAAAACACAGCTAAATTATGCACTAACCTTTGACGAGCTTCATCAGATGACACTCCTAGGAAATTATGTTATTCAATACGTGTATGTTTTGTTCAATCAAGTTCATATTTATATCCAAAAACAGCTTTTTACATTGGCGTGTGATTTTCAGAAATGTATTTCCCACCACAAACTTCTGGTGAATTTACAAAAATACTCTTCATAAACGTTGACAAAATACATAACAATTATTTTAAGAATTATAGATACACAACTCCTTTATGCAATCGCTATGTCAGATTTTAAAATAGCTTTTAGGCGAAAGCACATTTTGCAATATTCTGAGTATATAGCTCAGCCATCACTAGCCATTTTGACACCCGCCAAATTCGGGGCAACATAAACTCAGAATTAGTATTAGAAAAATGTTATTACCTTAGCTGATCTTTGTCAGAATGCACTCCCAGGACTGCTACTTCAACAACAAATGTTGTTTTTGTTCCAAATAATCCATAGTTATGTCCAAATACCTCCGTTTTGTTTGTGCGTTCAGGTCACTATCCAAAGGGTAACGCGCGAGCACATTTCGAGACAAAAAAATTCAAAATGTTCCATTACCGTACTTAGAAGCATGTCAAATGCTGTTTAAAATCAATTTTGATGGTATTTTTTTCGTAAAGTAGCGATAATATTCCAACCGGACAATAGTGTATTCATTCAAAGAGCAAAAGAAAAAACTGCGTTCTCACGTGAATGCGCATATCCAATCTCTTAGTTACCAGGCAGACCACTGACAAACTGAGCTCCTATTATCTGCCCAGAGACAGGAGACGCCTCAATCCACGTTCTGAAGGCTTTAGAGAGCCAATGGAAGCCTTAGGAAGTGCAACGTAACTCATAAGTATTTGTAGTTTCTCTAGGGATTCAAAAGTAGAACTACAGTTCTCAGACAGGCCACTTTCTGCTTGGAATTTTCTCAGGTTTTTGCCTGCCATATGAGTTCTGTTATATTCACAGACACCATTCAAACAGTTTTAGAAACTTCAGAGTGTTTTCCATCCAAATCTCCTAATAATATGCATATTCTCATTTCTGGGCAAGAGTAGTAACCAGTTTAAATCGGGTACGTTTTTTCATTCGACCGTGAAAATACTGCCCCCTATACCACAACAGGTTAATGAATTTGATGTTAATGAATTTCATCCACCGGCAAGCTCCCCTCCGCAGGAGTGTAGGTCCGAGGTGCCATGGATGTGCTGTGACTTCTGCCAGTACTGGTTCCACTGCAGGTGTGTGCTGTGACTTCTGCCAGTACTGGTTCCACTGCAGGTGTGTGCTGTGACTTCTGCCAGCACTGGTTCCACTGCAGGTGTGTGCTGTGACTTCTGCCAGTACTGGTTCCACTGCAGGTGTGTGCTGTGACTTCTGCAAGCACTGGTTCCACTGCAGGTGTGTGCTGTGAATTCTGCCAGCACTGGTTCCACTGTAGGTGTGTGCTGTGACTTCTGCCAGCACTGGTTCCACTGCAGGTGTGTGCTGTGACTTCTGCCAGCACTGGTTCCTCTGCAGGTGTGTGCTGTGACTTCTGCCATAACTGGTTCCACTGCAGGTGTGTGCTGGGACTTCTGCCAGTACTGGTTCCACTGCAGCTGTGTGCTGTGACTTCTGCCAGCACTGGTTCCACTGCAGGTGTGTGCTGTGACTTCTGCCAGTACTGGTTCCACTGCAGGTGTGTGCTGTGACTTATGCCAACACTGGTTCCACTGCAGGTGTGTGCTGTGACTTCTGCCAACACTGGTTCCACTGCAGGTGTGTGCTGGGACTTCTGCCAGTACTGGTTCCACTGCAGGTGTGTGCTGGGACTTCTGCCAGTACTGGTTCCACTGCAGGTGTGTGCTGTGACTTCTGCCAGTACTGGTTCCACTGCAGCTGTGTGCTGTGACTTCTATCAGCACTGGTTCCACTGCAGGTGTGTGCTGTGACTTCTGCCAGTACTGGTCCCACTGCAGGTGTGTGCTGTGACTTCTGCCAACACTGGTTCCACTGCAGGTGTGTGCTGTGACTTCTGTTAGCACTGGTTCCACTGAAGGTGTGTGCTGTGACTTCTATCAGCACTGGTTCCACTGCAGGTGTGTGCTGTGACTTCTGCCAGTACTGGTTCCACTGCAGGTGTGTGCTGTGACTTCTGACAGCACTGGTTCCACTGCAGGTGTGTGCTGTGACTTCTGCCAGCACTGGTTCCACTGCAGGAGTGTGCTGGGACTTCTGCCAGTACTGGTTCCACTGCAGGTGTGTGCTGTGACTTCTGCCAGCACTGGTTCCAATGCAGGTGTGTGCTGTGACTTCTGCCAGCACTGGTTCCACTGCAGGTGTGTGCTGTGACTTCTGCCAGCACTAGGTCCACTGCAGGTGTGTGCTGTGACTTCTGCATGTACTGGTTCCACTGCAGGTGTGTGCTGGGACTTCTATCAGCACTGGTTCCACTGCAGGTGTGTGCTGTGACTTCTGTCAGCACTGGTTCCACTGAAGGTGTGTGCTGTGACTTCTGCCAGCACTGGTTCCACTGCAGGTGTGTGCTGTGACTTCTATCAGCACTGGTTCCACTGCAGGTGTGTGCTGTGACTTCTGCCAGTACTGGTTCCACTGCAGGTGTGTGCTGTGACTTCTGACAGCACTGGTTCCACTGCAGGTGTGTGCTGTGACTTCTGCCAACACTGGTTCCACTGCAGGAGTGTGCTGTGACTTCTGCCAACACTGGTTCCACTGCAGGTGTGTGCTGTGACTTCTGACAGCACTGGTTCCACTGCAGGTGTGTGCTGTGACTTCTGCCAGCACTGGTTCCACTGCAGGAGTGTGCTGTGACTTCTGCCAGTACTGGTTCCACTGCAGGTGTGTGCTGTGACTTCTGCCTACACTGGTTCCACTGCAGGTGCGTGCTGTGACTTCTGCCAGTACTGGTTCCACTGCAGGTGTGTGCTGTGACTTCTGCCAGTACTGGTTCCACTGCAGGTGTGTGCTGTGACTTCTGCCAGTACTGGTTCCACTGCAGGTGTGTGCTATGACTTCTGCCAGTACTGGTTCCACTGTAGGTGTGTGCTGTGACTTCTGCTAGTACTGGTTCCACTGCAGGTGTGTGCTGTGACTTCTGCCAGTACTGGTTCCACTGCAGGTGTGTGCTGTGACTTCTGCCAGTACTGGTTCCACTGCAGGTGTGTGCTGGGACTTCTGCCAGTACTGGTTCCACTGCAGGTGTGTGCTGGGACTTCTGCCAGTACTGGTTCCACTGCAGGTGTGTGCTGGGACTTCTGCCAGTACTGGTTCCACTGCAGCTGTGTGCTGTGACTTCTGCCAGTACTGGTTCCACTGCAGCTGTGTGCTGTGACTTCTGCCAGTACTGGTTCCACTGCAGCTGTGTGCTGTGACTTCTGCCAGTACTGGTTCCCCTCCAGGTGTGTGCTGTGCCTTCTGCCAGTACTGGTTCCACTGCAGGTGTGTGCTGTGACTGCTATCAATACTGGTTCCACTGCAGGTGTGTGCTGGGACTTCTGCCAGTACTGGTTCCACTGCAGGTGTGTGCTGTGCCTTCTGCCAGTACTGGTTCCCCTCCAGGTGTGTGCTGTGACTGCTATCAGTACTGGTTCCACTCCAGGTGTGTGCTGTGGGATCTATCAGTACTGGTTCCCCTCCAGGTGTGTGCTGGGGGATCTATCAGTACTGGTTCCCCTCCAGGTGTGTGCTGGGGGATCTATCAGTACTGGTTCCACTGCAGGTGTGTGCTGTGACTGCTATCAGTACTGGTTCCACTGCAGGTGTGTGCTGGGGGATCCAGAGGTGGTGGTGGATCTGGATTGTTATTCTGATTTTTGTGACAATATAGGGATGGAGGTCGAGATTGAATTGTTTGTTTTGTTTGTTTTCATGTGAAATTATTTATTTGTTCAAATAAATTCATGTCTAAAATATAATATATATTTATTTAACCCATCTTGTGTATTTTTTTCCTTTACTTTCCAAGTGCATCTCAGCAACACAAATTCCAACAGTGTTTTAATTGTTTATGTCAATGCACATGACTGAAACTAAAGTTGTATTTATTTAAACTCATTTATATTTTAGTGTTAAACTCTTATCTACTTTCTATGAAACATAAGATGAATTTGTAAAACATATTATGAGACATTATTTGGTTACAACACTAAATATGTTGGTGATGAACCATTTTTTTAAGAGTCCACAGGAGGGCGCACTGGGCTACGCGATGAAAGTTGACATGCAAGTAAAAATGTTTTTTACCGGAAGGCTAGCCAACTAGCTAGTCAACTATCTAGTAAACACTTCGGATACGAGGTTGATTTCTAATTTTTAACAAAATTAAACAGATATATCTTGTAATTTAACAAAATAGTAAGGTGGCTGATAACGGGACCGTATGCCGATAATACGGGACATATTTTTTTTGCAAAGTCGTTTATCAAAAAGCTGATAGTAGTAGTATTTCCATTGAAATGTCAAACATGCTACTTTCTGACCCATTAGCTAACATTTTTACGACACCAATAATCACAAAACATTGATGGCTTGATCACAAGATAACACTGAAGGTAATATATTTCTTAAACGCTGTTGAAAATGCCGATAATACGGGGTTCCTTGCTAGGGAGACGTCTGTTTGTAATAAAGAGATGCTCTGCTGACACCACATTCCACAAAGCAGGTCCTGTAGGCTCGAGTTTGATCTGATCTTGATTATTGTCCAGCCATGTGGTCAAGTCCTGCAGGCTCTAGTTTGATCTGATCTTGATTATTGTCCAGCCATGTGGTCAAGTCCTGCAGGCTCTAGTTTGATCTGATCTTCATTATTGTCCAGTCGTGTGGTCCAGCGCTGCAAAGAAAGACCTATTGAAGCTGCAGCTGGCCCAGAACAGAGCGGGACGTCTTGCTCTTCATTGTAATCAGAGGGCTAATATAAATACTATGCATGCCAGTCTCTCTTGGCTAAGAGTTGAGGAAAGACTGACTGCATCAATTCTTGTTTTTATAAGAAACATTAATGTGTTGGAAAGTCCTAATTATTTGCATAGTCAACTTACACACAGCTCTGACACACACACACTTACCCCACCAGACATGTTTCAGTCCCCTGGTCCAGAACAAATTCAAGGAAACATTCAGTATTATACATAGAATTCCCTTCCATTTCATACAGCACAAGTGAACAGCAAACCTGGTTAAAAAAATAAATGAATATAGCAAACCCTCACAGCACGTATCTCCCCCCATGTGACCTACTGGTTGTGTGTTTATGTACTGACATGTGACCTACTGGTTGTGTGTACTGACATGTGACCTACTGGTTGTGTGTACTGACATGTGACCTACTGGTTGTATGTACTGACATGTGACCTACTGGTTGTGTGTACTGACATGTGACCTACTGGTTGTGTGTATGTACTGACATGTGACCTACTGGTTGTGTGTACTGACATGTGACCTACTGGTTGTGTGTGTGTACTGACATGTGACCTACTGGTTGTGTGTACTGACATGTGACCTACTGGTTGTGTGTACTGACATGTGACCTACTGGTTGTGTGTACTGACATGTGACCTACTGGTTGTGTGTGTGTACTGACATGTGACCTACTGGTTGTGTGTATGTACTGACATGTGACCTACTGGTTGTGTGTACTGACATGTGACCTACTGGTTGTGTGTACTGACATGTGACCTACTGGTTGTGTGTACTGACATGTGACCTACTGGTTGTGTGTCTGTACTGACATGTGACCTACTGGTTGTGTGTCTGTACTGACATGTGACCTACTGGTTGTGTGTATGTACTGACATGTATGTGTAACTTATAGATGCAAACTACATGTTAATCATTTTAAATGTGTGTAAATTGTATTGTCTTTTGTCTGTAATGTCTTTTTTTGTAATGTGTCAGACCTCAGTAAGACTAGCTGTCGCCATTGGTTTCTGCTAATGGGGATCCTAATAAATCTAAATCCTTCTTGTCCCAACTTATCTTCCAAATCTCACCTATACTAAAACACCTAAATGAATACCTGCAAGTCCCAGGTATCCTGTCTATGGTGTAGCCTGAATGGTGGGTAGCCTGAATGGTGGGTATGTTTAAATGTATTTCCTGTCTATGTTGTAGCCTGAATGGTGGGTAGCCTGAATGGTGGGTATATTAAAATGTATTTCCTGTCTATGTTGTAGCCTGAATGGTGGGTAGCCTGAATGGTGGGTATATTAAAATGTATTTCCTGTCTATGTTGTAGCCTGGATGCTGGGTATGTTTAAATGTATTTCCTGTCTATGTTGTAGCCTGAATGCTGGGTATGTTTAAATGTATTTCCTGTCTATGTTGTAGCCTGAATGCTGGGTATGTTTAAATCTATTTCCTGTCTATGTTGTAGCCTGAATGGTGGGTATGTTTAAATGTATTTCCTGTCTATGTTGTAGCCTGAATGGTGGGTAGCCTGAATGGTGGGTATATTTAAATGTATTTCCTGCCTATGTTGTAGCCTGAATGGTGGGTATATTTAAATGTATTTCCTGTCTATGTTGTAGCCTGAATGGTGGGTATGTTTAAATGTATTTCCTGTCTATGTTGTAGCCTGAATGGTGGGTATATTTAAATGTATTTCCTGTCTATGTTGTAGCCTGAATGGTGGGTAGCCTGAATGGTGGGTATATTTAAATGTATTTCCTGCCTATGTTGTAGCCTGAATGGTGGGTATATTTAAATGTATTTCCTGTCTATGTTGTAGCCTGAATGGTGGGTATGTTTAAATGTATTTCCTGTCTATGTTGTAGCCTGAATGGTGGGTATGTTTAAATGTATTTCCTGTCTATGTTGTAGCCTGAATGTCTATGTTGTAGCCTGAATGGTGGGTAGCCTGAATGGTGGGTATGTATGTTCAAATGTATTTCCTGTCTATGTTGTAGCCTGAATGGTGGGTATGTTTAAATGTATTTCCTGTCTATGTTGTAGCCTGAATGGTGAGTATGTTTAAATCTATTTTCCCAGGCTGCTCAAACAGAAGTCAGCTTGAAAGAGAAGCGTCGCAGTGATAGAAAAGGGACATCAAAATTGGCTTGTTGTCATCAGCCCCCCGGGCCTGGCCAGGCAACGTTCTGATCCCCATTTGCCTTTCTCCGGCCGATCCATCAGCGAGGCCTGATTAAACAGGAACATGTCTTCCAGCATTCCCTGTGCATCCCAAATGGCACCCTATACCATATATAGTGCACTACTTTAGACCAGGGCCCTCTGTAGGGAATAGGGTGCCATTTGGAATGCATACCCCTCTCCGAGGGATGAGTGTCCCTCACTGTCCCACCCTGCAATCACTTCCTGCGGGCTGGCCCCTAAACAAAGGCTGCCTCTCTGTCTCCCTACCCCCAAATCCTCACCCCACCCGCCTCCCCAACCCGACATGGAAGCAGAGAAAGAAATACAACACATATTTATGAGATTATCTAGCGTCTCGTGTTTCATTTTGATGTTCCAAAACAGTTATTTCATTCTCAGTGAGTGGAAACGTGACCCCAGGAAGTGGTTTCATTTCAGCTCTTGTTCTGTTGTCCTCGGTTCTGTTGTGATACTGGCTAGACTAGAGGAACAAATTATAACTTATGGTGCAATTAATGGCACAACAGCAATGAATTACTGCAGCCTAAATATAACATAATGAGCTATAGTAAAGTGGTATTTAAAGTGAGGTCCAGCCCAGGAAGGAGGAGGTGTATGAAACAAAACACTGCCTGAAGAGGCAGAGTTCAGATCACTAAACCTTCAGCTAGCTTGGATCTTAGAGACAGACTGCATAGTTGAGACAAATTAATATAAGGACTTCCTTGTCTTTACAACGGACAGCTATGTCAACTCAGCAATATGCAAGTGCAGACACGATAGAGGAGAGAGCTAAGCTGAAAGGAAAGACTTGCCCTGAAGCAGGATAGGGGTGTGCAGCATAACAAGGGGTAATCAGAGAAGAAGCCTGGTTTGGGGGTTGGAACACAGCACACTGATTTGTAAAAGGCACCGTGTTTTCAGCGGAAGTTGTTATCAACAATAAGCAGTGTTCTGTATTCAGTCAGTCTGGTCTGGTCCCATCCCTTAGCGCTGTGCAACTGAGAGTGCTGACATGTCCTCTACCACATGAGAGGCAGGATGACAGACAGACAGACAGACAGACAGACAGACAGACAGACAGACAGACAGACAGACAGACAGACAGACAGACAGACAGACAGACAGACAGACAGACAGACAGACAGACAGACAGACAGACAGACAGACAGACAGACAGACAGACAGACGAACACACTGCTAAACAAGAGGACGATTGTCAGAGTTGAAGAGAAGAATTCGGTCTGTTCTTGAAGAAAAAAACAAATAGTCTGCTGCTTTTTACCATTACCAGTTCCAGGGGTGACTTCCCCAAAAATTTGTACCACTTTCCATTCATCCATTACCTACCAATAGTTAGCAACAAAAATGGTAAAAAAGGTGTGATTTCTGACAAACCTATGTTGGGTGGAGCAGTGTCACGGAGGGTTAACATGCTTAGGTTAACCTGATAAGTTCACGCCGCCAGCAAAACCTGGAAATGTGTTTCTAATCGAAGGAGAACTACATTCAGCTTGACCTGCATGCAATAAAAGTATTTTAGGAATCGCTACAGTAATTCGATTTGAAGTGAGAAGGTTGTCATGGAGATACGTTTCAGATCAACCAGATGCCCCAGTGAGTCACATTAGCCTACTAGATATAACATTTTTTTTTTACTAAGAACAAAAGGTTGAAATTGAAATAAATCACAAGTGCAGAGGATGAATGCTTTTTGTGGATCGGGTTGGTTTTGTATGTAATATGAAGGCACTATAGTGTATTTTCTTAATCCAGATTACGTAGCCGAGGCTATCTGTGGGCTAATTCTAAAGATAAATTGTCCAGTTTGTGCCATCAAAAGCTTTTCCTGAACATAAGCCATTATTAAAAGGCACTCTTATGAACTCTTGTTTTGAGTCGTAAGATATAAAAGCCCACTTATATCCATTATCCAATAAGTGAAAGGACTCAGAAAGAGAACAAACAAACATGGAAACAGGAACATCTACAGTTATGTGTAGGGGGTTTGAAATCATTATTTTATATACAGTAGTACTTAGCTTTTTTTTTTACAAAACAGGACAGGAAATTACACAAAATGAAGACTAGACAGGACAAAAAAAAGGAAGTACTAACCTTCGTGTGATGTTATCAGCCATTAATAAACACACTATATTCTGATTCACATGTAGGTCTACAATCTTACACATTTTGAAAAGTCAATGTTAACATTGCCTACTGTAACGCCCTGGCCATAGAGAGGGGTTTTTGTTCTTTATTTTGGCTTAGGTCAGGGTGTTACATTGGGTGGGTGTTCTATGTTTTTTCTAGGTTTTTGTATTTCTTTGTTTTGGGCCGTGTGTGGCTCCCAATCAGGCACAGCTGAAGTTCGTTGTTGTTGATTGGGAGTCACACATAAGGAGCATGTGTTTTCTTTGGGTTTTGTGGGGGATTGTTTCTGTCATTGTGTTTCACCTGACAGGACTGTTTGGCTGTCAGTTTCTTGTTTTGTAATTGTATAGTGTTCCGTTTAAGAATTAAATATGATGAACACTAACTCCGCTGCGTTTTGGTCCACTCTCTCTCATGGCAGTCGTTACACCTACTCATAGCACTTCAACAACAAAAAATCATGCAAAGACTTGAAGGTAACTTTGAAGGTAGAACATAGGAAGGGGCCATTCGTTCACCTAGACTTCTGTGATTGGCAGAGAGAAAATATGAGCAACGAGAAAGCAGAACGGTCAAATATTTTTTGTCAATTATCAACAATCGTTACGGTTGGTCACCAATGAGGTAGAGGCAGCCATTTTCCACAATCTATTTCAATCTGCATCTGTCATTAATTGCTTATTAATCCAAAACCTAATTTCTCATCTGCTTGGGAAATAAAAAAATGCAAATGAAATATCAACCAAACATCAGAACACATTAGGAGATGACAGATTAGCTATTTATTTTCTCATTTAATAAACGTTGTCTTGGTAGCCGATTGTCAAAATGTTGTGTGTATGTACTGCTCGTGTTAATCTCTATCTGAGACGGGAAATTTGAAGCCGACCTCGTTGAAAAGAAGCCTCAAGAGACAGCATCTACATCCAGAATGGCACCCTATTCCCTATCCTCTATACTACTTTTGACTGGAACATATATGGGCCCTGGTCAAAAGTAGTGCACTATGTAGGGAATAGGGTACCATTCGAGACATTGACAAAACAACCTTCTGATCCTTACCAGGATATAAGGGAAAGAGGTGGATACCTAGTAAATTGTATTCTACTGAAATGTGTCTTCAGAGAAATTGGGGGTGGGGGTTGCCATAATCGACATCCACGTCTTCAGCGCCCGGGGAACAGTGGGTTAACCGCCTTGCTCAGGGGCAGAATGACAGATTTTTTACCTTGTCAGCTCAGGGTTTCGATCCAGCAACCATTCGGTTACTGGCCCAATGCTCTAACCAGTAGTAGTGGACTAGATTGGGAACAGGGTACCATTCGAGACATTGATAACACAACCTTCTGATCCTTACCGGGATATAACACTGTACCTGTTTGGTGTCCACTTCTTCAGAAGACCCTTTTACTTCCATTTGCTAACAAAACTACAAGATTACAACAAAAAAACTACAATGAGGGTGTGATTCAGAGTGGATCATGACATCATCAAGAGCAAAGTCCCCCCTTATCTCCGCTCACTGGTCACCATAGCAGCACCCACCTGTAGCACGCGCTCCAGCAGGTATATCTCTCTGGTCACCCCTAAAGCCAACTCCTCCTTTGGTCGTCTCTCCTTCCAGTTCTCTGCTGCCAACGACTGGAACGAACTACAAAAATCTCTGAAATTGGAAACACTTATCTCCCTCACTAGCTTTAAGCACCAGCTGTCAGAGCAGCTCACAGATCACTGCACCTGTACATAGCCCATCTATAATTTAGCCCAAACTACTACCTCTTCCCCTACTGTATTTATTTATTTTATTTATTTTGCTCCTTTGCACCATATTATTTATATTTGAACTTTGAACTTTCTTCAAACTACAAATCTACCATTCCAGTGTTTTTCTTGCTATACTTTATTTACTTTGCCACCATGGCATTTTTTTGCTTTTACCTCCCTTATCTCACATCATTTGCTCACATTGTATATAGTCTTATTTTTTTTTCTACTGTATTATTGACTGTATGTTGTTTACTCCATGTGTAACTCTGTGTTGTTGTATGTTGTCGAACTGCTTTGCTTTATCTTGGCCAGGTCGCAATTGTAAATGAGAACTTGTTCTCAACTTGCCTACCTGGTTAAATAAAGGTGAAATAAATAAAATAAAATAAATAAATGGTTCCGCCCACCAACCAAAAAATGGCAGAAGTGGTGCATTATGTAGGGAATAGGGTGCATTATGTAGGGAATAGGGTGCTTTATGTAGGGAATAGGGTGCTTTATGTAGGGAATAGGGTGCTTTATGTAGGGAATAGGGTGCTTTATGTAGGGAATAGGGTGAATTATGTAGTGAGTATGGTGCATTATGTAGGGAATAGGGTGCATTATGTAAGGAATAGGGTGCTTTATGTAGGGAATAGGGAGCATTATGCAGGGAATAGGGTGCTTTATGTAGGGAATAGGGTGCTTTATGTAGTGAGTATGGTGCATTATGTAGGGAATAGGGTGCATTATGTAAGGAATAGGGTGCATTATGTAGGGAATAGGGTGCATTATATAAGGAATAGGGTGCATTATGTAGGGAATAGGGTGCATTAATTAAGTAGGGAATAGGGTGCATTAATTAAGTAGGGAATAGGGTGCATTATATAAGGAATAGGGTGCATTATGTAGGGAATAGGGTGCATTATGTAGGGAATAGAATGCATTATGTAGGGAATAGGGTGCATTATGTAGGGAATAGGGTGCATTATGTAAGGAATAGAGTGCATTATGTAGGGAATAGGGTGCATTATGTAGGGAATAGGGTGCATTATGTAAGGAATAGAGTGCATTATGTAGGGAATAGGGTGCATTATGTAGGGAATAGGGTGCATTATGTAGGGAATAGAATGCATTATGTAGGGAATAGGGTGCATTATGTAGGGAATAGAGTGCATTATGTAGGGAATAGGGTGCATTATGTAGGGAATAGGGTGCATTATATAAGGAATAGGGTGCTTTATGTAGGGAATAGGGTGCATTATGTAGGGAATAGAATGCATTATGTAGGGAATAGAATGCATTGTGTAGGGAATAGGGTGCATTATGTAGGGAATAGGGTGCATTAATTAAGTAGGGAATAGGGTGCATTATGTAGGGAATAGAATGCATGATATAGGGAATAGAGTGCATTATGTAGGGAATAGGGTTCATTATATAGGGAATAGGGTTCATTTTTTTAAGGAATACGGTGCGTTATGTTAGGAATAGGGTGCATTATGTAGGGAATAGGGTGCATTATGTAGGGAATAGGGTGCATTATGTAGGGAATAGGGTGCATTATGTAGGGAATAAGGTGCATTATGTAAGGAACAGGGTTCATTAATTAGGGTACTGTCACGCCCTGACCATAGAGAGCCCTCGGAGTTCTCTATGGTGTTTTAGGTCAGGGCGTGACTAGGGGGGTTTCTAGGTATTATATTTATATGTTGGTGTGTGTGTATGGTTCCCAATTAGAGGCAGCTGAATATCGTTACCTCTAATTGGGGATCATACTTGTCCTTCTTCCCACCAGCTACGTGGGATATTGTTTTGTATGAGTGCCTATGTGCGCTACGTATTTCACGATCATTATATCTTTGTTGTTTTGGAAGTTTCACTATCATTAAAATGTGGAACTCACGCTGCGCCTTGGTCCAATTATTCATACGACGGTCGTGACAGAATATTCCACCTAAACAGGACCAAGCAGCGTGCCCAGGAGGTGAAGGAGAGTTGGTCATGGGAAGAGATACTAGTTGGATGCGAGACCCTTCCTTGGCGGGAGTCGCCGAGGACTAAAGGAGGACAGCGACGACGCCGGGGTCCGTTTTTTTTGCGGTGGGGGGGGCACAAGGGGCGGTCGGCTGAGCCGAGGAGAGAGCCAGAGACCGTCTGGGAGTTGATGGAGCAGTTTGAGGAGGGATATCGGAGAGAGATGTTGGCTAGGAGTATGCTGCAGCGCAGGCGTTTTGAGGTTCAACCTGCGCCGGCTCCATGCACCAGGTCTCCAGTGCGCCTTCCCAGCCGGTACGTCCTGTGCTGGCTCCCCGCACTCGTCCACCAGTGAGTGTGTACAGTCCGGAGTCTCCAGCGACGGTCTACAGCCCGGAACCTCCTGCGACGGTTCACAGTCCAGAGCTTGTGTCACCAGCCCGGTGCAACCTGTGCCGGCTCCACGCACCAGGCCTCCAGTGCGCCTCCCCAGCACGGGACGTCCTCTGCCGGCTTCCTGCACTCGTCCACCAGTGAGTGTGTACAGTTCGGAGTCTCCAGCGACGGTCTACAGCCCGGAACCTCCAGCGACGGTTCACCGTCCAGAGCTTCCAGTGACGGTTCAGAGTCCAGAGCTTCCAGTGATGGTCCACGGTCTGGAGCTTCCAGTGACGGTCCACGGCCCGGAGCTTCCAGAGCCGGTGCCATGGCCGGAGCCTTCCTCTGCACCGGTGCTCAGTCCAGGCACGGTGTCCAGTAAGGAGTAGCGTGCATTATGTAAGAAATAGGGTGCATTATGTAAGGAATAGGGTACATTATGTAGGGAATAGGGTGCTTTATGTAGGGAATAGGGTGCATTATGTAGGGAATAGGGTGCATTATGTAAGGAATAGGGTGCATTATGTAGGGAATAGGGTACATTATGTAAGGAATAGGGTGCATTATGTAAGGAATAGGGTGCATTATGTAGGGAATAGGGTGCATTATGTAGGGAATAGGGTACATTATGTAGGGAATAGGGTGCATTATGTAGGGAATAGGGTGCATTATGTAGGGAATAGGGTGCATTATGTAGGGAATAGGGTACATTATGTATATACGAATAGGGTGCATTATGTAGGGAATAGGGTGCATTATGTAGGGAATAGGGTGCATTATGTAGGGAATAGGGTGCATTATGTAGGGAATAGAGTGCATTATCTAGGGAATAGGGTGCATTATGTAGGGAATAGAGTGCATTATCTAGCGAATAGGGTGCGTTATGTATATACGAATAGGGTGCATTATGTAGGGAATAGGGTACATTATGTAAGGAATAGGGTGCATTATGTAGGGAATAGGGTACATTATGTAAGGAATAGGGTGCATTATGTAGGGAATAGGGTGCATTATGTAGGGAATAGGGTGCATTATGTAGGGAATAGGGTGCTTTATGTAGGGAATAGGGTGCATTATGTAGGGAATAGGGTGCCATTTCAGAAGTAAAGTAATTTCAGAAGTAAGACGGTTAGGAGGATGGATGTTGAACATATATTGTCTTCGTCCTTGGCATCCTGAGAGCCTGTAAGCGAGGCAGAGAAGGGGATGGAGGGCAGTGGAGCTTTACACTGGTAAATATGCTGTCTGTCTGATTGAAAGATGGAGACACTTTGCCGCCTGTGACTGTCCTGATGGCACTGTGAGGCGTAGCTCCCTCCCTTATCCACTCTCAACTCAGATAACATCCACAAAGCCCGTAAAAGGCTATATGGAAACTTCTGACCTGAAAACCCGTTTTTTTTCTTCAGAATTTGTTAAAATTAGGTTAGGGTAAGGGTTAAGTTTAGGTTTATGCTAAGGTTTTGGTTAGGGTAAGGTTAAGGTAGGGGTTAGGGTTAGGTTAAGGATTAGGTTAAGGGTTTGGTTAAGGTTAGGGTCAAGGGTCAGTTTTAGATTTTGATTAGCTGTTTTGCAGGTCAGCAGTGTCCTTATAGTCTCTCCAACAAAGCCCAGACACCATGTACATCCCAAATGGCACCCTATTCCCCATGGGTCCTGGTCAAAAGTAGTGACCTACTACCCCATTGACTCTGGTCAAAAGTAGTGCACTATATAGGGAATAGGGTTCCATTTCCACAGCCAACATCCTCTTCCTGCCCACCTCCCACCTCCTCCCGTCTGGGTAAATAGCTCGGGATAGGAGCAATGTCCAGGGGGATTGCTAGGGGAATGAATGCAGTAACTAGTCCTGGATATAGGAACACCTATATCTGGGGTAATTACCCTGTGTGCAACAATGAATAAAATGAAAGATAGCCCTGTAATCTAGAGGTCTGGCAAATTGGCTGATAAGGAAGGGGGTTCAGATGTCTTTGCGAAGATGGAGCCATATGCGAAAATGATAAATGAGGTAAGGGAAAGAGGGATAGGCCTAATCTTTAGTCTGATTTGGACTGGAGAAGTAATCAGATTATTCTGCAACTGACTATATATAATCTATTTAATTATAATCTCATGTTCAGAATAAACATCAAGGGCCTACACTACATAGAATAGGGCTAGGAGTTACTTATAGAAAAACATTACAGAAGGTAGTGAACCATATATCCTGTCTGGTTGGCCCTGTCCGGAGGTATCGTCGGATGGGGCCACAGTGTCTCCCGACCCACCCCTGTCTCAGCCTCCAGTATCTATGCTGCGATAGTATATGTGTCGGGGGGCTAGGGTCAGTCTGTTATATCTGGAGTAATTCTCTTTTCTTATCTGGTGTCCTATGTGAATTTAAGTATGCTTCCTCTAACCCACTGTTCTCCGGGCGCCGAAGATTAAGGCAGCGCCCCGCACCTCTCTGATTCAGAGGGGTTGGGTTAAATGCGGAAGACACATTTCAGTTGAAGGCATTCAGTTGTACAACTGACTAGGTATCCCCCTTTCCCTTTCTAATTCTCTCTCTCCTTCTCTCCCTCCCCTCCCGTAGGACCTGAGCCCTAGGACCATGCCTCAGGACTACCTGGCTTGATGACTCCTTGCTGTCCCCAGTCCACCTGGTCGTGCTGCTGCTGCAGATTCAGCTGTTCTGCCTGCGGCTATGGAACCCTGACCTGTTCACCGGACGTGCTACCTGTCCCGGATCTGCTGTTTTCGTTTCTACCGCACCTGCTGTCTGAACCTCTGAATGATCGGCTATGAAAAGCCAACTGACATACTCCTGAGGTATTGACCTGTTGAACCCTCTACAACGACTGTGATTATTTTTTGACCCTGCTGGTCATCTATGAATGTTTGAATATCTTGGAGAACAATCTTGCCTTAATGGCCATGTACTGTTATATTCTCCACCCGGCACAGCCAGAAGAGGACTGGCCACCCCTCAGAGCCTGCTTCCTTTCTAGGTTTCTTCCTACGTTCCTGCCTTTCTAAGGAGTTTTTCCTAGACACCGTGCTTCTACATCTGCAATGCTTGCGGTTTGGGGATTTTTAGGCTGGGTTTCTGCTGATGTAAAAAAGGGCTTTATAATGTGATTGATTGATGTGCTTGCTTTTACTCTGTTTTCTTATCTTCTGTTATATCTTGCAGGGATGGAAACATCGACACTCAGTCCTTTCGGCTCAGTCACTCACTCCGTCAGATCCGTATCGATAGATGTCCTCTCTCAATGGCCACGTGTCTTTGTGAAGAGAATACGATTGTGTCCCATATGGCACCCTATTCCCTGTCTAGTGCGCTGCATTTGACCAGGACCTACAGGTGCCTATAAGGCTGGTCATAGCTACTGTAAGAATGACCTATAAGGCTGGTCATAGCTACTCTAAGTTGTACTACTGTAAAATTGACCCATAGGCTGGTCATAGCTAATGTAAGTTGTACTTACATTAGTTGTAATTGACGCATAGGGCTCTGGTCAAAAGTAGTGCACTACATAGGGAATAGGGCTCTGGTCTAAAGTAGTGCACTACATAGGGAATAGGGCTCTGGTCTAAAGTAGTGCACTACACAGGGAATAGGGCTCTGGTCTAAAGTAGTGCACTACACAGGGAATAGGGCTCTGGTCTAAAGTAGTGCACTACACAGGGAATAGGGTGCCATTTGGGATGCATACCCCGTCTCTCTAAGGGATGACTGTCCCTCACTTTCCCACCCTGCAATCACTTCCTGCGGGCTGGCCCCTAACAAAGTCTGCCTCTCTGTCTCCCTACCCCCAAACGCCTCCCCAATCTGACATGGAAGCAGAGAAAGAAATACAACACATATTTATAAGATTATCTAGTGCCTCGTGTTTCATTTTCAAGTAGTGTGCTATATGGTAAATTGGGTGCGATTTGGGACGGACGCAGTTGATCTTTGTAAGTGACAGTGTGTCCCTGACAATACCATCTCTTGGAAGAAACTCTAATGAGAGGCTGATTTGATCCACCGCCTCACTCTCAGAATGGCCTCAATTAAAATGGCTGGAAGGACCACACAGGCCACGGGGTGGGAGGATCAGGGGAGCGATTGGAGACAGAGAAGGGGGGAGAGAAAAGGGGGGATATAGATAGAGAGATAAAGAGAGACCTCCCCTTGTCAGACCACTGCCAAATTAGAATGTATCTGATAAAATCAAATACCCCCCCATGTAAATTCAGACCCCCCCATGTAAATTCCGACCCCCCCCATGTAAAATCAGAACTCACCCCCCGCCCCCCCCCCAAAAAACTAGTCATGTTGAATATGAGGCAGCATTAAATAGCTTTGACATCGAAAACTTGATTACAGTTTTATTTTTACCAAATTTAAAGCAGACAAAGATGGCATTAATTTAGCCTCTGATCAATTGATCTACATATTTATCAAACAGAGATGCTGAAATCAAATCAAATCACATCAAATTTTATTGGTCACGTACACATGGTTAGCAGATGTTATTGCGACTGTAGCGAAATGCTTGTGCTTCTAGTTCCGACAGTGCAGTAATATCTAACAAGTGATCTAACAATTCCACAACAAATACTTAATACACATAAATCTAAGTAAGGGATGGAATAAGAATATATACATATAAATATATGAATGAACAATGACTGAGCGGCGTAGGCAAGATGCAATAGATGGTATAAAATACAGTCTATACATATGAGATGAGTAATGCAAGATATGTAAACATTATTAAAGTGGCATTATTAAAGTGACTAGTGATCCGTTTATTAAAGTGGACAATGATTTCAAGTCTGTACGTAGGAAGCAGTCTCCCTGTGTTAGTGACGGCTGTTAAACAGTCTGATGGCCTTGAGATAGAAGCTGTTTTTCAGTCTCTCGGTCCCAGCTTTGATGCACCTGTACTGACCTCGCCTTCTGGATTGTAGCGGGGTGAACAGGCAGGGGCTCGGGTGGTTGTTGTCCTTGATGATCTTGATGAAACACAGCAGGTCTAGGCTACTATTCAAGCTGTTTAACCTAGTGATGAGGGTAGGCTACTATCCTAGAGACAGAGACAAGAGACAAGAGACAAGACTTTATCACACCTAGATTAAAACATTGTGACAAGTTTGACTCTAATAACCATAGATGCATCTCTGTTAGTAGTAACTTCGGAAAGGTTTTCTGTAGCATAAAAATGACAGAATTCAGGACTTCCTAAGCGAACAAAACATTTGAACTAAAAGTCTAATAGGATTCCTCCCTAAACACCTAACCACAGATCATATCACCCTCCACACCTTGGTCACAAAAACATGGTCACAAAAACATGGTCACAAAAACATGGTCACAAAAACATGGTCATAAAAACATGGTCACAAAAACATGGTCACAAAAACATGGTCATAAAAACATGGTCACAAAAACATGGTCACAAAAACATGGTCACAAAAACATGGTCACAAAAACATGGTCACAAAAACATGGTCACAAAAACATGGTCACAAAAACACATTAGACTTTGCTTCCATATGGCATAAATCAAATCAAATGTTATTTGTCACATGCTTACTAACAAGCCCAACATTACCGTTTTAAGAAAAATAAGTGTTAAGAAAGTATTTACTAAATAAACTGAAGTAAAAAATAAACAAAATAAAGAAGGTATGTGGTGTAGGAGGCAAGGTCTATCATAATATTATTGTGATCTATAAAGAATACAGTTATTTTAGGATTTAGGATTAATATATTTTATAAACAGTGCATGGTACCGAGCGTGGTATACTGTGTCATAGGCATTGACTTGACACAACAATTCTGATATCAAACCCCAAGTGAAGGACTTACAAATAAAGCAATTTAATGCTTGTTTTCAAACTTACTCATGTACTATCCCCTCCAAGAGTCCACTGGAGGGATAGTACACAATCTGGTTGCAAATACAAAATACCTTTTATGTGTCATGGTTGACATGTGAAGCAAAGGTGAATCACTATTCCATCCTTCATATTCCACATGGAAGAAGAAATCAAATGTTGCCTTTCAGCAGTAATCACAACAGAGATGTGCCACTGTGCCACTCTGTGTGTGTGTGTGTGTGTGTGTCTGTGTGTGTGTGTGTGGGGGGGGGGTGTTCTCCATGGGAAGTTCCTTCCTGTTCCTGCCAACAGAAAGAGTGAATACATGGGTTCAAACACTATTCAACATTTAATTTAATTTAAAATACTTCTGCTGGGCTTTATTTTTTTAAATTTGTAAATTTTTAATTTAACCTTTCTTTGATTGAGCTTGCCTGGCGCAACGAACCAATAGAAAAGCCGCAAAACTACAAATCCAGGCAGGCTAAAGCAAACGTTCAAAGTATTTGAAAGATTTCAAGTACTATTTGAACCCAGGTCTGGTCTGCACCTTCTTTTCAACCCCATTTGTCTTGTTAATGTACCCCTCTGATTACCTGATTGCGCTGGATGACTGTGGAGAAAATCTGATTGCCAAAATTATATAGAGCAAAACTTTTGATTGGGGAGGGATCTAGGATGCATGATCGTTGACGGGGCCTGATGTGAAATTTGGCCTCATTGATTTCAAATCAGCGAAGTGGCACATGTAATTGTAATCAGACCTTAGAGGATACGTTCTCAGAGCAGTCTATTCTTCTATTCTAAGACCCCTAACTTTCTTTCTATGCAAATGTTTGAGCTTGAACAATATGACATAATTAAATACAAAAACTATATTTTAAGCGAGTTGACATGAAGTCCGAAAAAGAAAGGCAATTCACATGAGCACTACAATGCTGTGAAGGGAACAGGGTGATATTTGGGACAGAGTTAAACAGTGAGGGTCCATGGCTGCATAATGCCAGCCTCAGTGTTGGTCACTCTGACAGCTACTTGAGACGCAATTCCATCAACTGCAATTGTACGACTCAAAATGGGTTGATGATTAGGTCTAGATTACATCAAGGTACACATGCAGGGCTTTATAATGTACTGTACATGGTCAGGATATTTTGTATTACAAAAGAGCAGTGATTAAATCAGAAGTGATTACAATATACACTCACTGGCCAGTTTATTCAGTTTATTAGGTACACTACCCCGTTCACGAACACAGATCTCTCCTACAGACAGTGAGCTATATAAAGCAGGCAGACAGGCATCGAGGCATTCAGTTACTGTTCCATTAAATGTTACAATGGGCAAAACCAGTGACCTAAGCAACTTTGAGCTTGGTATGATCGTCGGTGCCAGGCGCACCAGTTCCTGTATATCAGAAACGTCCGCCCTCCTGTGCTTTTCACGGATGACAATGTCTAGGGTTTACAGAGAATGGTGCGACAAACTAAAAAAATACTCTCAGTGGCAGTGCTGTGGGCGAAAAACAAGCTTGTTGATGAGAGGTCAAAGAAGAATGGCAAGAATCATGAAAGCTAACAGGCGAGCCACAAACAGACAAATAACGGCGCAGTACAACAGTGGTGTGCAGAACAGCATCTCAGAACGTACAACTCATTGATCCTTGTCACGGATTGGCTATTGCAGCAGACGGCCACACTGGGTTCCACTCCTATCTGCTAAAAACAAGAAGCGGCTCCAGTGGGCACACAATGACCAGAACTGGAAAATTGATGAGTGGAAAAACATTGCCTTGTCTGACAAATCTCTGATGGCAGAGTCAGGATTTGGCATTAGCAGCATGAGTCCATGGACCCATCCTGCCTGTTGCCAACGGTACAGGTTGGAGGCGGTGGTGTACCTCTGTCCAATCTGCAGCAACTGTGTGATGCCATGGTGTCAGTATAGACCAACATCCCTGTGGAATGTTTCCGACTTGTCTAATCCATGCCCCGAAGAATTCAGACTGTTCTGGAGGTAAAAAGGGGGAGGGGGGGGGGGTCTGACCCGGTACTAGATGGGTGTACCTAATAATCTGGCCAGTGTATATCTTAGCTCATCCTCTTCCACACCAATGATATAGTCCTTTCCATCACATGAACTCAATCGAATAGTCAGTCAGATCACAGCCGGAATTGTAGTCAGTGTCAATAGAATAGTCAGAGTCGGAGTCAGAGTCATAGTCTAAGTTACAGTCAGTCAATAGAATAGTCAGTGTCATAGTCAAAGTTTAAGTAATATAATAGCCATAATCAGAGTCAAAGTTGGCGTCAGAGTCAATACAATAATCAGAGTCAGAGTCATAGTCAATAGAACAGTTATAGACAGAGTGTATAGAGTAGTCATAGTTGGAGTCATCACAGTCAGCGTCATAGTCAGAGTCAATAGAATAGTCATAGCGTGAGTCAGAGTCAATAGATAGAGTCTGAGTCATAGTCTGAGTTGATTGTCGGGGTTATAGTCAGAGTCAATAGAAGAGTCAGAGTTGGAGTCATAGTCATAGTCTGAGTCAATAGTCAAAGTCTGAGTGAATAGTAAATAGTCAGAGTCAAAGTCAATAGAATGGACACATTCAGAGTCATAGTCGAAGTCAGAGTCAATAGAATAGTCAGTCAGTGTCGATAGTCAGAGTCGGAGTCAATATTATATTCAGAGTCATAGTCAAGAGTCAAGAGTCGAGTCAATAGTATAGTCAGTCAGAGTCAATAGTCATAGTCGGAGTCAGAGTCGGAGTTGGAGTCAGATTCATAGTTGGAATCAATAGTCAGAGTTGTAGTCAGAGTCGATAGAATAGTCAGTCATAGTCTGAGTCATAGTCTGAGTCAGAGTCATAGTTGGAGTCAGAGTCATAGTTGGAGTCATCATTTGAGTCAGAGTCTCCGTTATAGTCAGAGTTAATACAAAAGTCAGAGTCATAGTGGGAGGCATAATCACAGTCAGAGTTGAAAGAATAGTCATTGTCTGAGTCATCGTAGTCAGAGTCATAGTAAAAGTCAGAGTTGATGGTTGGAGTTGATTGTCAGGGTTAGAGTCAGAGTCAGAGTCAATAGAATAGTCATAGCGTGAGTCAGAGTCAATAGATAGAGTCTGAGTCATAGGCTGAGTTGATTGTCGGGGTTATAGTCAGAGTCAATAGAATAGTCAGAGTTCGAGTCAATAGTATAGTCAGAGTCGGAGTCAAAGTTAATAGAATAAACAGATTCAGAGTCATATTCAGAGTTATAGTCAGAGTCAATAGAATAGTCATAGTCAGTCAATAGTCAGTTATAATCAGAGTCAAAAGAATATTCACAGTCGTAGACAAAGGTCAAGATTCTAGAGTCGACAGTCAGAGTCAATAGTCAGAGGTGTAGTCATAGTCAATTTTCATAGTCAGTCTATAGTCAGAGTCATATTCAGAGTTACAGTCAGAGTCAATAGAATATTCAGAGTCATAGTCAGTCAAGAATCGAGTCAAGAGTCTGAGTCAGTAGCCTTTCTCTTCAGCCTGATACTCTTCAAGCCTGATGCGTACATCCTTGATAGCCTCTTCCTGTTGTTGTTTAACCTGTTTCCATCAGTAACACACCTTTTCCCTTTTGAAAAAATAATGGTCCACAAGTAATAGAAGGTACAATATATATTATAAATAATAATATGATGATAATCATAATAATATATCAAATCAAATGGTTTATATCACACGCTTCATTAATAACATGGACTTATGGGTCATTTTCCAACAATGCAGAGTTAAAAAAATAATAATTCAATAGAAATAGTGACACAAGGAATAAATACATAGTAAATAACAAATAACAATAACTAGTAAAAATATCATGGCTGTATACAGGAAGTACCAGGTAATAACTTGGCTGTATACAGGAAGTACCAGGTAATAACATGGCTGTATACAGGAAGTACCAGGTAATAACTTGGCTGTATACAGGAAGTACCAGGTAATAACATGGCTGTATACAGGAAGTACCAGGTAATAACATGGCTGTATACAGGGAGTACCAGGTAATAACATGGCTGTATACAGGAAGTACCAGGTAATATCATGGCTGTATACAGGAAGTACCAGGTAATAACATGGCTGTATACAGGAAGTGCCAGGTAATAACATGGCTGTATACAGGAAGTACCAGGTAATAACATGGCTGTATACAGGAAGTACCAGGTAATAACATGGCTGTATACAGGAAGTACCAGGTAATAACTTGGCTGTATACAGGAAGTACCAGGTAATAACATGGCTGTATACAGGAAGTACCAGGTAATAACATGGCTGTATACAGGGAGTACCAGGTAATAACATGGCTGTATACAGGAAGTACCAGGTAATAACTTGGCTGTATACAGGAAGTACCAGGTAATAACATGGCTGATACAGAAGTACCAGGTAATACAGGGCTGTATACAGGAATACCAGGTATAACATGCTGTATACAGGAATAACATGGCTAGGATACAGGAAGTACATGTATAACATGGCTGATACAGGAGTACCCAGGTAATAACTGGCTGTATACAGGAAGTACCAGGTAATAACATATGGCTGTATACAGGAAGTACCAGGTACTAACATGGCTGTATAGCAGGAAGTACCAGGTAATCACCCTGGCTGATAAGGAAGTAACCAGGTAATAACATGGCTGTATACAGGAAGTACCAGGTAATAGCATGGCTGTATACAGGAGTACCAGGTAATAACATGGCTGTATACAGGAAGTAAGCCAGTTAATAACATGGCTGTATACATGTAAGTACCATGGTACTAACATGGCTGTATACAGGAATGTACCAGGTAATACACAGTGGCTGTATACAGGAAGTACCAGGTAATATCATGGGCTGTATACAGGAAAGTACCAGGTAATAACATGGCTTGTATACAGGAAGTACCAGGTAATAACATGGCTGTATACAGGAAGTACCTGGTAACTAAATGGCTGTATACTAGGAAGGACCAGGTATACATGATTATACAATGGCTGTATACAGGAAGTACCTGGTACTAACATTGGCTGTATACAGGAAGTACCAGGTTAATAACATGGCTGTATACAGGACGTACCAGGTAATACAATGGCTTGTTATACAGGAAGTACCAGCGTAATAACATGGCTGTATACAGGAAGAGTACCAAGGTAATAACATGGCTGTATACAGGAAGTTACCAGGTAATAACCCATGGCTGTATACAGGAACAGTTACCAGGTACTAACATGGCTGTCTACAGGAGTACATGGTAATAACATGGCTGTATTACAGGGACGTACCTGGTAATAACATGGCTGTATACAGGAAGTACCAGGTAATAACATGGCTGTATACAGGGAGTACCTGGTAATAACATGGCTGTATACAGGAAGTGCAGGTAATAACATGGCTGTCTACAGGAAGTACCAGACGTTACCAGGTAACATGGCTGTATACAGGAAGTACCAGGTAATAACATGGCTGTATACAGGGAGTACCAGGTAATAACATGGCTGTATACAGGGAGTACCAGGTAATAACATGGCTGTATACAGGAAGTACCAGGTAATATCATGGCTATATACAGGAAGTACCAGGTAATAACATGGCTGTATACAGGAAGTACCAGGCAATAACATGGCTGTATACAGGAAGTACCAGGTAATAACATGGCTGTATACAGGGAGTACCTGGTAATAACATGGCTGTATACAGGGAGTACCAGGTAATAACATGGCTGTATACAGGAAGTACCAGGTAATAACATGGCTGTATACAGGGAGTACCAGGTAATAACATGGCTATATACAGGGAGTACCTGGTAATAACATGGCTGTATACAGGGAGTACCAGGTAATAACATGGCTGTATACAGGAAGTACCAGGTAATAACATGGCTGTATATAGGGAGTACCAGGTAATAACATGGCTGTATACAGGGAGTAGCAGTACAGAGTCGATGTGTAGGAGTACCAGGTAATTAAGGTAGCTACGTAGATGTACAGTAGGTAGGGGTAAAGTGACTAGGCAACAGGATAGATAATAGAAAGTAGCAGCAACGTGTGTGTGTGTGTGTGTGTGTGTGTGTGTGTGTGTGTGTGTGTGTGTGTGTGTGTGTGTGTGTGTTGGGGTGTCAGTGTACAGTATCTCAAAAGCTCCAAAGTAATTCATACTCTTCCTTTTAGCGTATAAATGTTCTCGCTTTGTTTAATGTCCTTTCCTTTTGTTGCCTTCTAGGTTTTCATGTCAACCCATTTCCACAGACAGAATATCTAAGTTCAACGTGTGTGTGGAATGGTGGTTGTATGTACACGGTGATACAGGAAACATAATAGATTTTTTTTTAGTTAATACATTTAAATATAAATTAATTGTAACCTGTGGTTAATTGAAAGGTATTGAAATGTATTTGGTCAGATATGCAATGTAGCTGTGAAATTGGGAGGCAGAAATCATGGACATGTGCTTTCCAGAAATCATGGACATGTGCTTTCCAGAAATCATGGACATGTGCTTTCCAGAAATCATGGACATGTGCTTTCCAGAAATCATGGACATGTGCTTTCCAGAAATCATGGACATGTGCTTTCCAGAAATCATGGACATGTGCTTTCCAGAAACATGGACATGTGCTTTCCAGAAATCATGGACATGTGCTTTCCAGAAATCATGGACATGTGCTTCCGAAATCATGGACATGTGCTTTCCAGAATCAATGGACATGTGCTTTCCAGAAATCATGGACATGTGCTTTCCAGAATCAGGGACATGTGCTTTCCAGAAATCATGGACATGTGCTTTCCAGAAATCATGGACATGTTGCTTTCCAGAAATCATGGACATGTGCTTTCCAGAAATCATGGACATGTGCTTTTCCAGAAATCATGGACATGTGCTTTCCAGAAATCATGGACATGTGCTTTCAGAAATCATGGACATGTGCTTTCCAGAAATCATGGACATGTGCTTCCAGAAATCATGGACATGTGCTTTCCAGAAATCATGGACATGTGCTTTCCAGAAATCATGGACATGTGCTTTCCAGAAATCATGGACATGTGCTTTCCAGAAATCATGGGACATGTGCTTTCCCAGAAATCATGGACATGTGCTTTCCAAAAATCATGGAGCATGTGCTTTCCAGAAATCATGGACATGTGCTTTCCAGAAATCATGGACATGTGCTTTCCAGAAATCATGGACATGTGCTTTCCAGAAATCATGGACATGTGCTTTCCAGAAATCATGGACATGTGCTTTCCAGAAATCATGACATGTGCTTTCCAGAAATCATGGACATGTGCTTTCCAGAAATCATGGACATGTGCTTTCCAGAAATCATGGACATTGCTTTCCAGAAATCATGGACATGTGCTTTCCAGAAATCATGGATCATGTGCTTTCCAGAAATCATGGACATGTGCTTTCCAGAAATCATGGACCTGTGCTTTCCAGAAATCATGGACATGTGCTTTCCAGAAATCATGGACATGTGCTTTCCAGAAATCATGGACATGTGCTTTTCCAGAAATCATGGACATGTGCTTTCCAGAAATCATGGACATGTGCTTTCCAGAAATCATGGACATGTGCTTTCCAGAAATCATGGACATGTGCTTTCCAGAAATCATGGACATGTGCTTTCCAGAAATCATGGACATGTGCTTTCCAGAAATCAATGGACATGTGCTTTCCAGAAATCATGGACATGTGCTTTCCAGAAATCATGGACATGTGCTTTCCAGAAATCATGGACACTGTGCTTTCCAGAAATCATGACATGTGCTTTCCAGAATCATGGACATGTGCTTTCCAGAAATCATGGACATGTGCTTCCAAGAAATCATGGACATGTGCTTTCCAGAAATCATGGACATGTGCTTTCCAGAAATCATGGACATGTGCTTTCCAGAAATCATGGACATGTGCTTTCCAGAAATCATGGACATGTGCTTTCCAGAAATCATGGACATGTGCTTTCCAGAAATCATGGACATGTGCTTTCCAGAATCATGGACATGCTTTCCAATGACGTCTTTCCAGAAAGTCATGGACATGTGCTTTCCAGAAATCATGGACATGTGCTTTCCGAAATCATGGACATGTGGCTGTTCAGAAATCATGGACATGTGCTTTCCAGAAATCATGGACATGTGCTTTCCAGAAATCATGGACATGTGCTTTCCCAGAAATCATGGACATGTGCTTTCCAGAAATCATGGACATGTGCTTTCCAGAAATCATGGACATGTGCTTTCCAGAAATCATGGACATGTGCTTTCCAGAATCATGGACATGTGCTTTCCCAGAAATCATGGACATGTGCTTTCCAGAAATCATGGACATGTGCTTTCCAGAAATCATGGACATGTGCTTTCCAGAAATCATGGACATGTGCTTTCCAGAAATCATGGACATGTGCTTTCCAGAAATCATGGACATGTGCTTCCAGAAATCATGGACATGTGCTTTCCAGAAATCATGGACATGTGCTTTCCAGAAATCATGGACATGTGCTTTCCAGAAAATCATGGGACATGTGCTTTCCAGAAATCATGGACATGTGCTTTCCAGAAATCATGGACATGTGCTTTCCAGAAATCATGGACATGTGCTTTCCAGAAATCATGGACATGTGCTTTCCAGAAATCATGGACATGTGCTTTCCAGAAATCATGGACATGTGCTTTCCAGAAATCATGGACATGTGCTTTCCAGAAATCATGGACATGTGCTTTCCAGAAATCATGGACATGTGCTTTCCAGAAATCATGGACATGTGCTTTCCAGAAATCATGGACATGTGCTTTCCAGAAATCATGGACATGTGCTTTCCAGAAATCATGGACATGTGCTTTCCAGAAATCATGGACATGTGCTTTCCAGAAATCATGGACATGTGCTTTCCAGAAATCATGGACATGTGCTTTCCAGAAATCATGGACATGTGCTTTCCAGAAATCATGGACATGTGCTTTCCAGAAATCATGGACATGTGCTTTCCAGAAATCATGGACATGTGCTTTCCAGAAATCATGGACATGTGCTTTCCAGAAATCATGGACATGTGCTTTCCAGAAATCATGGACATGTGCTTTCCAGAAATCATGGACATGTGCTTTCCAGAAATCATGGACATGTGCTTTCCAGAAATCATGGACATGTGCTTTCCAGAAATCATGGACTGTGCTTTCCAGAATCATGGACATGTGCTTTCCAGAAATCATGGACATGTGCTTTCCAGAAATCATGGACATGTGCTTTCCAGAAATCATGGACATGTGCTTTCCAGAAATCATGGACATGTGCTTTCCAGAAATCATGGACATGTGCTTTCCAGAAATCATGGACATGTGCTTTCCAGAAATCATGGACATGTGCTTTCCAGAAATCATGGACATGTGCTTTCCAGAAATCATGGACATGTGCTTTCCAGAAATCATGGACATGTGCTTTCCAGAAATCATGGACATGTGCTTTCCAGAAAATCATGGACATGTGCTTTCCAGAATCATGGACATGTGCTTTCCAGAAATCATGGACATGTGCTTGTCCAGAAATCATGGACCATGGTGCTTTCCAGAAATCAGGACATGTGCTTTCCAGAAATCATGGAGCATGCTGCTTTCCAGAAATCATGGACAGTGCTTTCCCGAAATCATGGACAGTGCTTTCCAGAAATCAATGGACATGGGCTTTCCAGAAATCATGGACATGTGCTTTCAGAAATCATGGACATGTGCTTTCCAGAAATCATGGACATGTGCTTTCCAGAAATCATGGACATGTGCTTTCCAGAAATCATGGACATGTGCTTCCAGAAATCATGGACATGTGCTTTCCAGAAATCAATGGACATGTGCTTTTCCAGAAATGCATGGACATGTGCTTCCAGAATATCATGGACATGTGCTTTCCAGAAATCATGGACATGTGGCTTTCCAGAAATCATGGAAATGTGCTTTCCAGAAATCATGGTCATGTGCTTTCCAGAAATCATGGACATGTGCTTTCCAGAAATCATGGACATGTGCTTTCCAGAAATCATGGACATGTGCTTTCCAGAAATCATGGACATGTGCTTTCCAGAAATCATGGACATGTGCTTTCCAGAAATCATGGACATGTGCTTTCCAGAAATCATGGACATGTGCTTTCCAGAAATCATGGACATGTGCTTTCCAGAAATCATGGACATGTGCTTTCCAGAAATCCTGGACATGTGCTTTCCAGAAATCATGGACATGTGCTTTCCAGAATCATGGACATGTGCTTTCCAGAAATCATGGACATGTGCTTTCCAGAAATCATGGACATGTGCTTTCCAGAAATCATGGACATGTGCTTTCCAGAAATCATGGACATGTGCTTTCCAGAAATCATGGATGTGCTTTCAGAATCATGGACTGTGCTTTCCAGAAATCATGGACATGTGCTTTCCAGAAATCATGGACATGTGCTTTCCAGAAATCATGGACATGTGCTTTCCAGAAATCATGGACATGTGCTTTCCAGAAATCATGGACATGTGCTTTCCAGAAATCATGGACATGTGCTTTCCAGAAATCATGGACATGTGCTTTCCAGAAATCATGGACATGTGCTTTCCAGAAATCATGGACATGTGCTTTCCAGAAATCATGGACATGTGCTTTCCAGAAATCATGGACATGTGCTTTTCCAGAAATCATGGACATGTGCTTTCCAGAAATCATGGACATGTGCTTTCCAGAAATCATGGACATGTGCTTTCCAGAAATCATGGACATGTGCTTTCCAGAAATCATGGACATGTGCTTTCCAGAAATCATGGACATGTGCTTTCCAGAAATCATGGACATGTGCTTTCCAGAAATCATGGACATGTGCTTTCCAGAAATCATGGACATGTGCTTTCCAGAAATCATGGACATGTGCTTTCCAGTAATCATGGACATGTGCTTTCCAGAAATCATGGACATGTGCTTTTCCAGAAATCATGGACATGTGCTTTCCAGAATCATGGACATGTGCTTTCCAGAAATCATGGACATGTGCTTTCCAGAAATCATGGACATGTGCTTTCCAGAAATCATGGACATGTGCTTTCCAGAAATCATGGACATGTGCTTTCCAGAAATCATGGACATGTGCTTTCCAGAAATCATGGACATGTGCTTTCCAGAAATCATGGACATGTGCTTTCCAGAAATCATGGACATGTGCTTTCCAGAAATCATGGACATGTGCTTTCCAGAAATCATGGACATGTGCTTTCCAGAAATCATGGACATGTGCTTTCCAGAAATCATGGACATGTGCTTTCCAGAAATCATGGACATGTGCTTTCCAGAAATCATGGACATGTGCTTTCCAGAAATCATGGACATGTGCTTTCCAGAAATCCATACGGCCCAGTTGTCCTCTAGCACACTTCATTAATTAACTTTGTATTGATCATAGACATTTCTTATTCAGACCCACCCTGCCCGTTCAACACACTGTTGTTTCACACAGATCACACAGATTATTCATGTTGTTGTTTACACTGTTGTTGTTAACATTGTTATTTCACACATCTGACTCACTTCCTCGGTTTCTGTTGTTGTGAAGTGTTGTTGTTTACAGTGTTGTTTACATTGCTGTTTACCGTGTTGTTTACAGTCTTGTTTACAGTGTTGTTTACATTGCTGTTTACATTATTGTTTACCGTGTTGTTTACAGTCTTGTTTACAGTGTTGTTTACATTTCTGTTTACATTATTGTTTACACTGCTGTTTACATTGCTGTTTACAGTGTTGTTTACATTGTTGTTTACATTGCTGTTTACAGTGTTGTTTACATTGCTGTTTACATTGCTGTTTACAGTGTTGTTTACATTATTGTTTACATTGCTGTTTACATTGCTGTTTACAGTGTTGTTTACATTGCTGTTTACATTGCTGTTTACAGTGTTGTTTACATTATTGTTTACACTGCTGTTTACATTGCTGTTTACATTGTTGTTTACAGTGTTGTTTACAATGTTGTTAACAGGGATATACTGTATCGTAATGGAAATATATTCCAAAAACTTCTCTGCGGTACTTTCAAAATCCATGAAATCGTTGTAGTTTCTGTTCTCTTAATTCACGTTGTGATTATTGAAAAGAATCGTTGAAAACTGTAGGAGAGGAA
>NC_042978.1:47506550-47599050 GCF_901001165.1 Salmo trutta | reverse complement strand
AGGATGCCACTCACAGACGCCTCTGTTGTCTGTCCTGGGACGGGAAGGGAGGGACAGCCTTACCCCTCACCATCTCCCCTCCTCTCTCCCCCAGGCCTCTCTGCCAATCCTCTCCTTTCTCCCCTTCTCTCTCCCCCAGGCCTCTCCACCAACCCTCTCCCATCTTCCCCGCCCAAACCCTTCCTCGCCCCATGCCCACCCCTCTCCCCCTCTCCCATCTTCCCTGCCCCATGCCCACCCCTCTCCCCCTCTCCCATCTTCCCTGCCCAATGCCCACCACTCTCCCCCACTCCCATCTTCTCCGCCCCATGCCCACCTCTCTCCCTCTCCCCTCTTCCCTACCCCATGCCTACCCCTCTCCTGTCTCCGATCTTCGCCGCCCCATGCCTACCCCTCTCCCATCTTCTCCGCCCCATGCCCACCCCTCTCCCCCTCTCCCATCTTCTCTGCCCCATTCCCACCCCTCTCCCCCTCTCCCCATCTTCTCCGCTCCATGCCCACCCCTCTCCCCCTCTCCCCCTCTTCTCCGCCCCATGGCCACCCCTCATCCCATCTTCTCCGCCCCATGCCCACCCCTCTCCCCCTCTCCCATCTTCTCCGCCCCATGGCCACCCCTCTCCCCCTCTTCTCCGCCCCATGCCCACCCCTCTCCCCCTCTTCTCCGCCCCATGCCCACCCCTCTCCCCATCTTCTCCGCCCCATGCCCACCCCTCTCCCCCTCTCCCATCTTCTCCGCCCCATGACTATCCCTCTCCCCCTCTCCCCCTCGTCCCCACACTCTCTGACAACCTGCCGACATCCCAGATGAGATGCATTCTTCCCTCAGAGACACCAAGTCTAAGACAGATTGGGACTGGGAGAGGAGGGAGGGAGGAACAGGAAAATCCTTTCTTTATAGTTTGTGCAGCTCCTGTCTTCTCCTTGACCCAAAATGTCTAGCTCTAACTTTAAACCAAACCAAGTGGGGGACTGCTGTTGGGCAGGACTCTGGCTTGTGGCTATAAACTATATAGTGCATTCGTAAAGTATTCAGACCCCTTGACTTTTTACACATTTTATTAAGTTACAACCTTATTCTAAAATGGATTTAATAGTTTTTTCCCTCATCAATACACACACAATACCCCATAATGGCAAATCAAAAACTGTTTTTTTATAAACTTTTGTACATTTATAAATAAAATATAAAAGCAAAATATCCCATTTACATGAGTATTCAGACCCATTACTCAGTACATTGTTGAAGCACCTTTGGCAGCGATTACAGACTTGAGTCTTCTTTGGTATGACGCTACAAACTTGGCACACCTGTATTTGCGTAGTTACCCCCATTCTTCTCTGCAGATCCTCTCAAGCTCTGTCAGGTTGAATTGGGAGCGTCGCTGAACAGCTATTTTCAGATCTCTCCAGAGATGTTTGATCGGGTTCAAGTCCAGGCTCTGGCTTGGGAACTCAAGGACATTCAGAGACTTGTCCCGAAGCCACTCCTGCGTTGTGTTGGTTGTGTGCTTAGGGTTGTTGTTCTGTTGGGAGGTGAACCTTTGCCCCAGTCTGAGGTCCTGACCATTCTGGAGCAGGTTTTTCTCAAGGATCTCTCTGTACTTTGCTCCGTTCATCTTTCCCTTGATCCTGACTAGTCTCCCAGTCCCTGCTGCTGAAAAACGTCCCCACAGCATGATGCTGCCACCACCATGCTTCACCGTAGGGATGGTGCAAGCATTCCTCCACACGTGACACTTGGCATTCAGGCCAAAGAGTTCAATCTTATTTTTGTCAGACCAGAGAAAAAGGCCCTAGGTGCCTTTTTGCAAACTCCGAGCGGTCTGTCATGTGCCTTTTATTGAGGAGTGGCTTCCGTCTGGCAACTCTACCATAAAGGCCTGATTGGTGGAGTGCTGCAGAGATGGTTGTTCTTCTGGAAGGTTCTCCGATCTCCACAGGGGAACTCTGGACCTCTGTCAGAGTGACCATTGGGTTCTTGGCCACCTCCCTGACCAAGTCCCTTCTCTCTTGATTGTTCAGTTTGGCCGGGCGGCCAGCTCTAGGAAGAGTCTTGGTGGTTCCAAACTTCTTCCATTTAAGAATGATGGAGGCCACTGTGTTCTTGGGGATCTTTAATGCTGCAGAAATGTTTTGGTACACTTCCCCAGATCTGTGCCTTGACACAGTCCTGTCTCTGAACTCTACGGACAATTCCTTCAACCTCATGGCTTGGATTTTGCTCTAACATGCACTTTCAACTGTGGGACCTTATATAGACAGGTGTGTACCTTTCCAAATCATGTCCAATCAATTTAATTTCCACAGATGGACTCCAATTAAGTTGTAGAAAATCTCAAGGATGATCAATGGAAACGGGATGTACCTGACCTCAATTTTGAGTCTCATAGCAAAAGGTCTGAATACTTATGTAAATAAGGTATTTCTGTTTTTTTCTTTTTAATAAGTTTAAAAAAAAAAAAACTGTTTTCATTTTGCCATTATGGGGTATTGTGTGTTGATTGATTTATTATTTAAAACATTTTAGAATAACGGCGTAACTTTATTTTTTTATTTAAAAAAAAAAAGTCAAGTGGTCTGAATACATTCTGAATGCGCTGTATCATCATCATCAGATACATACAGCATCTTCAGAAAGTATTCAAGCCCCTTTACTTTTTCCACATTTTGTTATGTTACGGGCTGAATTTAAAAATGATTTAAATTGATATTTTCTGACACTCTTCTTCACACAATAACCCATCATGTCAAAATTGAATTATGTTTTTAGAAATGTTTTCAAATTAATTAAAAATGAAAAGCTGAGTCTTGAGTCAATAAGTATTGAACCCCTTTGTTATGGCAACAAGCCTAAATAAGTTCAGGAGTAAAAAATAGCTTAACAAGTCACATAATAAGTTGAATGGACTCACTCTGTGTGTAATAATAGTGTTTAACATGGTTTTTGAATGACCATCTCATCTTTGTACCTCACACATACAATTATCTGTAAGGTCCATCAGTTGAGCATTGAATTTCAAACACAGATTCAACCACAAAGATCAGGAAGGTTTTTCAATGCCTCGCAAAGAAGGGCACCTATTGGTAGCAGACATTGAATATCCCTTTGAGCATGGTGAACTTATTAATTACACTTTGAACGGTGTATCAATACACCCAGTCACTACAAAGATACAGGTGTCCTTCCTAACTCAGTTGCCGGAGAAGAAGGAAACCACTCAGGGATTTCACCATGAGGCCAATGGTGACTTTTAAACAGTTACAGAGTTTAATGGCTGTGATAGAAGAAAACTGAGGATGGATAAACAACATTGTAGTTACTCCACAATACTAACCTAATTGACGGAGTGAAAAGAAGGCAGCCTGTACAGAATAGCAATATTCCAAAACATGAATCCTTTTTGCAACAAGGCACTAAAGTAATACTGCAGAAAATGTGACAAAGCAATTAACGTTTTGTCCTGAATACAAAGTGTTATATTTGTGGCAAATCCAATCCAACACATTAATGAGTATCACTCTCCATATTTGCAAGCATAGTGGTGGCTGCATCATGCTATGGGTATGCTTATGATCTTTAAGGACTGGGGAGTTTTTTTCAGGATAAAAAATAAACGGAATGGAGCTAAACACAGGCAAATATCCTAGAGGAAAACCTGGTTCATTCTGCTTTCCACCAGACACTGGGAGATTCATTCACCTTTCAGCAGGACAATAACCTAAAACACAAGGCCAAATCTACACTGGAGTTGCTTACCAAGAAGACAGTGAATGTTCCTGAGTGGCTGAGTTACAGTTTTGACTTAAAGATACTTAAAAATCTATGGCAAGACCTGGAAATGGTTGTCTAGAAATGATCGACAACCTATTTGAGAGAGCTTGAAGATTTTTGAAAAGATTAATCGGCAAATGTTGAACAATCCTGAAATGGTAAGCCCTTACAGAGTTATCCAGAAAGACACACAGCCATAATCGATGCCAAAGGGGTGTGGACACCTATGTAAATGAAATAACTCAGTGTTGTTATTAATAACTTAGTAAAAATGGCAATTTGTTATTATGGACTACTGTGTTAGATTTAAATCCTCTAGTATAGAGATGGACTAGATTCAGTCCTCCAGTATATTTTACCTTTATTTAACTAGGCAAGTGAGTTAAGAACAAATTCTTATTTTCAATGACAGCCTAGGAACAGTGGGTTAACTGCCTTGTTCAGGGGCAGAACAACAGATTTTGACCTTGTCAGCTCGGGGATTCGATCTAGCAACCTTTCGGTTACTAGTCCAACACTCTAACCACTAGGCTACCTGCCACCCCATATAGTGGGGCTAGATTCATTCCATCACTAGAGTGGAGCTAGGTTCAGTCCTCCAGTAAATAGTGGTGTTAGATTCAGTCCTCCAGTATATAGGGGGGCTAGATTCAGTCCTCCAGTATATAGTGGGGCAACAGGAGAGATCCAAGTGAAATATGCTCCCAATTACTGCAAGGGGTGTTGGGGATCATAAAGTGAGTGTCCATACAAGACACCAGAGAAGGCTAATGGATCCTGGCTAATTGATCCTGGCTAATGTATTCTGGCTAATGGATCCTGGCTAATTTGCTTTGACTGATGAATATCCACTGCAGTCGCTCACGTGGGGTTGAATAATTATGACATTTATCACAAGAAACACAGACTCATTAAGGATTAGCAGAAGAGGGTTCATTAAAGTAATATTGTTTTTCTGAAGGAAAGCAGCATGTAGCAGCCACACGGGTTGATCACAATCATGTCTGTCCCAACATGGCTAGGTGGGAGCTGTGTTTGTCTGTCCCAACATGGCTAGGTGGGAGCTGTGTTTCTGTCTGTCCCAACATGGCTAGGTGGGAGCTGTGTTTCTGTCTGTCCCAACATGGCTAGGTGGGAGCTGTGTTTGTCTGTCCCAACATGGCTAGGTGGGAGCTGTGTTTGTCTGTCCCAACATGGCTAGGTGGGAGCTGTGTTTGTGTCTGTCCCAACAGGACTAGGTGGGAGCTGTGTTTGTCTGTCCCAACATGGCTAGGTGGGAGCTGTGTTTGTCTGCCCCAACATGGCTAGGTGGGAGCTGTGTTTCTGTCTGTCCCAACATGGCTAGGTGGGAGCTGTGTTTGTCTGTCCCAACATGGCTAGGTGGGAGCTGTGTTTGTCTGTCCCAACATGGCTAGGTGGGAGCTGTGTTTGTGTCTGTCCCAACATGGCTAGGTGGGAGCTGTGTTTCTGTCTCTCCAACATGGCTAGGTGGGAGCTGTGTTTCTGTCTGTCCCAACATGGCTAGGTGGGAGCTGTGTTTGTGTCTGTCCCAACATGGCTAGTTGGGAGCTGTGTTTCTGTCTCTCCAACATGGCTAGGTGGGAGCTGTGTTTGTCTGTCCCAACATGGCTAGGTGGGAGCTGTGTTTGTCTGTCCCAACATGGCTAGGTGGGAGCTGTGTTTGTCTGTCCCAACATGGCTAGGTGGGAGCTGTGGTTGTCTGTCCCAACATGGCTAGGTGGGAGCTGTGTTTGTGTCTCTCCAACATGGCTAGGTGGGAGCTGTGTTTGTCTGTCCCAACATGGCTAGGTGGGAGCTGTGTTTGTGTCTGTCCCAACATGGCTAGGTGGGAGCTGTGTTTGTGTCTGTCCCAACATGGCTAGGTGGGAGCTGTGTTTGTCTGTCCCAACATGGCTAGGTGGGAGCTGTGTTTGTCTGTCCCAACATGGCTAGGTGGGAGCTGTGTTTGTGTCTGTCCCAACATGGCTAGGTGGGAGCTGTGTTTGTGTCTGTCCCAACATGGCTAGGTGGGAGCTGTGTTTGTCTGTCCCAACATGGCTAGGTGGGAGCTGTGTTTGTCTGTCCCAACATGGCTAGGTGGGAGCTGTGTTTCTGTCTGTCCCAACATGGCTAGGTGGGAGCTGTGTTTCTGTCTGTCCCAACATGGCTAGGTGGGAGCTGTGTTTCTGTCTGTCCCAACATGGCTAGGTGGGAGCTGTGTTTGTCTGTCCCAACATGGCTAGGTGGGAGCTGTGTTTGTCTGTCCCAACATGGCTAAGTGGGAGCTGTGTTTCTGTCTCTCCAACATGGCTAGGTGGGAGCTGTGTTTGTCTGTCCCAACATGGCTAGGTGGGAGCTGTGTTTCTGTCTGTCCCAACATGGCTAGTTGGGAGCTGTGTTTCTGTCTCTCCAACATGGCTAGGTGGGAGCTGTGTTTGTCTGTCCCAACATGGCTAGGTGGGAGCTGTGTTTGTCTGTCCCAACATGGCTAGGTGGGAGCTGTGTTTGTCTGTCCCAACATGGCTAGTTGGGAGCTGTGTTTGTCTGTCCCAACATGGCTAGGTGGGAGCTGTGTTTCTGTCTGTCCCAACATCGCTAGGTGGGAGCTGTGTTTGTCTGTCCCAACATGGCTAGGTGGGAGCTGTGTTTCTGTCTGTCCCAACATCGCTAGGTGGGAGCTGTGTTTGTCTGTCCCAACATGGCTAGGTGGGAGCTGTGTTTGTCTGTCCCAACATGGCTAGGTGGGAGCTGTGTTTGTCTGTCCCAACATGGCTAGGTGGGACCTGTGTTTGTCTCTCCCAACATGGCTAGGTGGGAGCTGTGTTTGTCTGTCCCAACATGGCTAGGTGGGACCTGTGTTTGTCTGTCCCAACATGGCTAGGTGGGAGCTGTGTTTGTCTGTCCCAACATGGCTATGTGGGAGCTGTGTTTGTCTGTCCCAACATGGCTAGGTGGGAGCTGTGTTTGTCTGTCCCAACATGGCTATGTGGGAGCTGTGTTTGTCTGTCCCAACATGGCTAGGTGGGAGCTGTGTTTGTGTCTGTCCCAACATGGCTAGGTGGGAGCTGTGTTTGTGTCTGTCCCAACATGGCTAGGTGGGAGCTGTGTTTCTGTCTGTCCCAACATGGTTAGGTGGGAGCTGTGTTTCTGTCTGTCCCAACATGGCTAGGTGGGAGCTGTGTTTGTCTGTCCCAACATGGCTAGGTGGGAGCTGTGTTTCTGTCTGTCCCAACATGGCTAGGTGGGAGCTGTGTTTGTCTGTCCCAACATGGCTAGGTGGGAGCTGTGTTTGTCTGTCCCAACATGGCTAAGTGGGAGCTGTGTTTCTGTCTCTCCAACATGGCTAGGTGGGAGCTGTGTTTGTCTGTCCCAACATGGCTAGGTGGGAGCTGTGTTTCTGTCTGTCCCAACATGGCTAGTTGGGAGCTGTGTTTCTGTCTCTCCAACATGGCTAGGTGGGAGCTGTGTTTCTGTCTCTCCAACATGGCTAGGTGGGAGCTGTGTTTGTCTGTCCCAACATGGCTATGTGGGAGCTGTGTTTGTCTGTCCCAACATGGCTAGGTGGGAGCTGTGTTTGTCTGTCCCAACATGGCTAGGTGGGAGCTGTGCTTGTCTGTCCCAACATGGCTAGGTGGGAGCTGTGTTTCTGTCTGTCCCAACATGGCTAGGTGGGAGCTGTGTTTCTGTCTGTCCCAACATGGCTAGGTGGGAGCTGTGTTTCTGTCTCTCCAACATGGCTAGGTGGGAGCTGTGTTTCTGTCTGTCCCAACATGGCTAGGTGGGAGCTGTGTTTCTGTCTCTCCAACATGGCTAGGTGGGAGCTGTGTGTGTCTGTCCCAACATGGCTAGGTGGGAGCTGTGTTTCTGTCTCTCCAACATGGCTAGGTGGGAGCTGTGTTTGTCTGTCCCAACATGGCTAGGTGGGAGCTGTGTTTCTGTCTGTCCCAACATGGCTAGGTGGGAGCTGTGTTTGTCTGTCCCAACATGGCTAGGTGGGAGCTGTGTTTCTGTCTCTCCCAACATGGCTAGGTGGGAGCTGTGTTTGTGTCTGTCCCAACATGGCTAGTTGGGAGCTGTGTTTCTGTCTCTCCAACATGGCTAGGTGGGAGCTGTGTTTGTCTGTCCCAACATGGCTAGGTGGGAGCTGTGTTTGTCTGTCCCAACATGGCTAGGTGGGAGCTGTGTTTGTCTGTCCCAACATGGCTAGGTGGGAGCTGTGTTTCTGTCTGTCCCAACATGGCTAGTTGGGAGCTGTGTTTCTGTCTCTCCAACATGGCTAGGTGGGAGCTGTGTTTGTCTGTCCCAACATGGCTAGGTGGGAGCTGTGTTTGTCTGTCCCAACATGGCTAGGTGGGAGCTGTGTTTGTCTGTCCCAACATGGCTAGGTGGGAGCTGTGTTTGTCTGTCCCAACATGGCTAGGTGGGAGCTGTGTTTGTCTGTCCCAACATGGCTAGGTGGGAGCTGTGTTTGTCTGTCCCAACATGGCTAGGTGGGAGGTTTGTCTGTCTTAGGCAAAAATGTTTAATGGATCGGCTCAAAAAGATGTTGCATAAAGCTTACTTAATTTTTCAAAATGTTTAACTGTTTTTAGTGCATCGGGATAGCATACACATGATGTTTTGGCTCCACAGCCTTCTTCAGTTTGTGTTTCAAGTTGTATTTCTCACATGCACAAGAACAGTGAAATGCTTAACTTGCAAGCCCCACCCAACAGTACAGTATTCAATAATGAAATAGTATAACTAATTAAAAAATAAATAAAAAACAAGAGAAATAAGAGATGAAGTCATAGGCAAGGTCAGCACCAGTACGTCATGTACAATGTGGGATACAGGAGTATTGAGGCAGGTAATACATGTAGGCAGGGATTAGGAGAAAGTGACTGGTAGCAGGATAAATAATAATAATAATAATAATAAAGAATAAGAATAATATAAATAAAGAATAAGAATAATACAAAAATAATAAATAATAATAATAATAAATAATAATAATAATAATTAATAATAATAAAAATAAAAATAATAAAAACTAATAGTAATAAAGAATACTAATAATAATAATAAATAATAATAATAATAATAAATAATAATAAATAATAATAATAAAGAATAATAATAATAATAATAATAAATAATAATAATAATAATTAATAATAATACTAATACAAATAATAAAGACTAATAGTAATAAAGAATACTAATAATAAAGAATAATAATAATAAATAATAATAATAATAATAATAAAGAATAATAATAATAATAATAATAGTAATAATAATAAAGAATAATAATAATAATAGTAATAATAATACTAAAGAATAATAATAATAATAAAGAATAATATTAGCAATAAAATTATAATAAATAATATATTAATGATAAAAAAAATAATAAAGAATACTATTATTAATAAGAATAATAATTAATAATAAGAATAATTAGAATAACTAGATGGTATCTTTACAAGTAAAGTTGGTGGGGCTAGCTAAAGCTCTTTATAAACATTTGTGGTAGTCAAAGAAGTGTAAAAATGTCCTTTTTAATTCCCATCGAAAGTCAGTACATTTGGTCAGAAGTTGTGGTAGTAGTGGTCAGTAGTTTATGTAATTCAGTAGTTGTGGTCAAAAGTTGTTTGGATATGGTTAGTAGTTAAATGTGTGATCAGAAGTTGTGTGGTCAGAAGTTGTGTTGTTGTGGTATGTAATTGTGTGGTTGAGGTCAGGAGATGTGTGTTTGTGGACACTAGATATGGTCAGAATTTGTTTGATTGCGGTCAGAGGTTATGTGGTTGAGGTATGTCATTGTGTGGTCATGGTCACTAGATGAGGTCAGAAGTTGTGTTCAGTAGTTATGTGTTTCAGTAGTTATGTGGTTCAGTAGCTATGTGGTTCAGTAGTTATGTGTTTCAGTAGTTATCTGGTTCAGTAGTTATGTGGTTATGTGGTTATGTGGTTCAGTGGTTATGTGGTTCAGTAGTTATCTGGTTCAGTAGTTATGGTCAGTAGTTATGTGGTTCAGTAGTTATGTGGTTCAGTAGTTATGTGGTTCAGTAGTTATGTGGTTCAGTAGTTATGTGTTTCAGTTGTTATCTGGTTCAGTAGTTATGTGTTTCAGTTGTTATCTAGTTCAGTAGTTATGTGGTTCAGTAGTTATCTGGTTCAGTAGCTATCTGGTTCAGTAGCTATGTGGTTCAGTAGTTATCTGGTTCAGTAGTTATCTGGTTCAGTAGTTATGGTCAGTAGTTATGTGGTTCAGTAGTTATGTGGTTCAGTAGTTGTGTGTTTCAGTAGTTATCTGGTTCAGTAGTTATGTGGTTCAGTAGTTATGGTCAGTAGTTATTGTCAGTAGTTACGTGGTTCAGTAGTTATGTGTTTCAGTAGTTATGTGGTTCAGTAGTTATCTGGTTCAGTAGTTATGTGGTTCAGTAGTTATTGTCAGTAGTTATGTGGTTCAGTAGTTATGGTCAGTAGTTATCTGGTTCAGTAGTTATGTGGTTCAGTAGTTATGTGGTTCAGTGGTTATGTGGTTCAGTAGTTGTGTGGTTGTGGTAAAAGGTTTTGTGGTCAGAAGTTATGTTGTCGTAGTATATAATTGTGTGGTTGTGGTCACTAGATATGGTAAGCAGTTGTGTAGTTGCTGTCAGAAGTTGTGCGGTTGTGGTATGGAATTGTGTGGTTGTACACAGAAGTTGTGTGGTTGTGGATTCTAGATGTGGTCAGTAGTTATGTGGTCAGTAGTTGTGGTCAGTAGTTGTGTGTTTCAGTAGTTGTGGTCAGTAGTTATCTGGTTCAGTAGTTATGTGGTTCAGTAGTTATCTGGTTCAGTAGTTATGGTCGGTAGTTATGTGGTTCAGTAGTTATGGTCGGTAGTTATGTGGTTCAGTAGTTATGTGGTTCAGTAGTTATCTGGTTCAGTAGTTATGGTCAGTAGTTATGTGGTTCAGTAGTTATCTGGTTCAGTAGTTATGGTCAGTAGTTATGTGGTTCAGTAGTTATGGTCAGTAGTTATGTGGTTCAGTAGTTATGTGGTTCAGTAGTTATGTGGTTGAGTAGTTATCTGGTTCAGTAGTTATGTGGTTCAGTAGTTATGTGGTTCAGTAGTTATGTGGTTCAGTAGTTATGTGGTTCAGTAGTTATGGTCAGTAGTTATCTGGTTCAGTAGTTATGTGGTTCAGTAGTTATGTGGTTCAGTAGTTATGTGGTTCAGTAGTTATGTTGTTCAGTAGTTATGTTGTTCAGTAGTTATGTGGTTCAGTAGTTATCTGGTTCAGTAGTTATCTGGTTCAGTAGTTATGTGGTTCAGTAGTTATGGTCAGTAGTTATCTGGTTCAGTAGTTATGTGGTTCAGTAGTTATGGTCAGTAGTTATGTGGTTCAGTAGTTATGTGGTTCAGTAGTTATGTGGTTCAGTAGTTATCTGGTTCAGTAGTTATGTGGTTCAGTAGTTATGTGGTTCAGTAGTTATGTGGTTCAGTAGTTATCTGGTTCAGTAGTTATGTGGTTCAGTAGTTATGGTCAGTAGTTATGTGGTTCAATAGTTATGGTCAGTAGTTATGTGGCTCAGTAGTTATGATCAGTAGTTATGTGGTTCACTAGTTATGTGGTTCAGTAGTTATGTGGTTCAGTAGTTATCTGGTTCAGTAGTTATCTGGTTCAGTAGTTATGTGGTTCAGTAGTTATGTGGTTCAGTAGTTATGTGGTTCAGTAGTTATGTGGTTCAGTAGTTATCTGGTTCAGTAGTTATGGTCGGTAGTTATCTGGTTCAGTAGTTATGTGGTTCAGTACTTATCTGGTTCAGTAGTTATGTGGTTCAGTAGTTATGTGGTTCAGTAGTTATGTGGTTCAGTAGTTGTGGTCAGTAGTTATCTGGTTCAGTAGTTATCTGGTTCAGTAGTTATGTGGTTATGTGGTTCGACAAAAAAAGTCATAACCTTAAAAAGTATAGCAGATATCAAAAAGTTGTATGCAAATCAAATCGATCCGGACCATTCCGCACGTTCTGAAGTTGGAACGGCGTTTCTAGCATAAACGCTGTAGGAGGAGTAGGCGGCTGGAATAATAACAAGAAGAAGAAGAAGAATGCTGCCGCGAGCCACACCAACAACAACAACAATAATAATAATAATAACAGGAAACAGTATGGCAGCATAAGTGGTGGGTGTGTGGTGGTAAAAACAAATAGAAGTTTTATTGTCGCATACACTGGATAGGTGCAGTATAATGTGTTGTTTTACAGGGTCAGTCATAGTAGTATAATAGGTGCAGTGTAATGTGTTGTTTTACAGGGTCAGTCATAGTAAAACGATAGGTGCAGTGTAATGTGTTGTTTTACAGGGTCAGTCATAGGTGCAGTGTAATGTGTTGTTTTACAGGGTCAGTCATAGTAGTATGATAGGTGCAGTGTAATGTGTTGTTTTACAGGGTCAGTCATAGTAGTATGATAGGTGCAGTGTAATGTGTTGTTTTACAGGGTCAGTCATAGTAGTATGATAGATGCAGTATAATGTGTTGTTTTACAGGGTCAGCCATAGTAGTATGATAGGTGCAGTGTAATGTGTTGTTTTACAGGGTCAGTCATAGTAGTATGATAGATGCAGTATAATGTGTTGTTTTACAGGGTCAGTCATAGTAGTACAGCACCCGGAGAAATGTATGTTTAAGTGCCTTGCTCAAGTGCACATCGACAGATTTTTCACCTTGTCGGCTCGGGTATTCGAACCAGCAACTTTTCGCTTACTGGCCCAACACTCTATGTGGGCAGTAACATTTTATATATCTACAGTATACCTCACGAGACTCATAATAAGACTATGTAATTAGTCTATTAAAAGGTTTATCTGACTCCACAAAGATAATACAGGGATATGCAAGAAACTATGGTTGAGTCACAGAAATAGACAATGAAGAAATGTCTGAGAATGGAGTTACTTTGTAAAATGAGTGGATTCACATACAAGGCATAAAGCTGAAGTTACAAGGAAATACTGACATAAACAAAGCATACTTCCTGGCATATAGATCCTAAGATTAATTTACAAGACAAAGCATGAACAAGGAGATGCCTACTAGGCCAGAGGCCCAGAAACTCTAGGAAATGAGAATTGATCACGTCACCTTTCTCCACGGACTGGATACAGGGTAAGAGAAAGAACAAAGGCATTTTTCATTCCATTTTATTCCATCTGAAGGTGTAACCTTCAACACAAAAGCAACCGCCATCGACCAATCAAATAATACCACGTTTACAGTGTAACCTGACCACCAAGGCCAAATCTCCACAGGGTGACACAGCATCAAAAGGCTTGTGTGGGGAAGGAGACCAACGTAAATCAAATCAAATATGTCACTTGCACCCGAATACAACAGGTGTAGACCTTACAGTGAAATGCCTACTTACAAGTCCTTAACCAACAATGCAGTTCTAAGAAAAATGAGTGTTAAGTAAAAAATAGATACGTAAAAATAATAATAAAAATAAATACATTTAGGGGCAGCAGTAAAATAACAAGCGAGGCTATATACAAGAGGTACCGGTACAGAGTGGATGTGTGCTGGCACAGGATAGTCGAGGTAATTGAGGTAATATGTACATGTAGGTAGAGTTAAAGTGGCTTGTCTGTCAGTACTCCTGAGAAGACAATAAAACCTCTTTGCGTACAGTAATTCAGAGTTCTCTCTGTACAGATACAAGTTACTTGTCAGGCGTGTGCGTACTCGTGGTGAAGTCAGGCGCAGGAGAGCAGAAAATTGTGAACAGGCACACACTTTATTTCGGCAGGAGAGAGTTACAGACGGACGCAGCTGCGTCAAATACCTCCAGCCAACAAGGCAAAGTGTAAAGCGCGCAAAACAGTCACAAAACATCAAATGTTTAACAATACAAACAGGCTTCGTGAAATAATCCCGGAAAAATTAACGCTAGCCTAGTGCGTACAAAAACACGTAACACACAAACAATCTCACACAAAGACATGAGGGGGAACAGAGGAATAAATACATGTGGTGTGATTGGGTAATGAAAACCAGGTGTGCAGGGAACAAGACAAAACAAATGGATCAATGAAAAATGACATTTCCATAGACATCATACATCCATAGAGACATCATCAGAGTTATCCTCAGAGAACAGTTACAACAGAGATCATACATTCATAGAGACATCATCAGAGTTATCCTCAGAGAACAGTTACAACAGAGATCATACATTCATAGAGACATCATCAGAGTTATCCTCAGAGAACAGTTACAACAGAGATCATACATCCATATAGAAAGTATCAGAGTTATCCTCAGTGAACCCATTTCACAGAGATACCAGACATGGATACTACAGCCTTATTCTATTATACATCCAGTAGTCAGTCCTCTGGATACTTAGAGATTCCGGCCCCTCAGAGGGGGAAGGGCTGACTAGTCCATGGGAATTGTCCTTGTGATCCTAGACCATTTGCCATGCAACTCCAGGTGACAGAGAACACATTAATTAGGGCCGAGCCTACAGTACACTAACCACTAGGCTACCTGCCACCCCTTGAGTGTGTGCGTGTGCATGTGAGAGCGTGTGAGACCGTGTGTGTGAGACCGTGTGTGTGAGACCGTGTGTTTGTGTGTGTGAGAGCGTGTGTGCGAGAGTGTGTGTGAGAGCGTGTGAGACCGTGTGTGTGAGACCGTGTGTTTGTGTGTGTGAGAGCGTGTGTGTGAGAGTGTGTGTGAGAGCGTGTGTGCGAGAGTGTGTGAGAGTGTGTGTTTGTGTGTGTGAGACCGTGTGTTTGTGTGTGTGAGAGCGTGTGTGTGAGAGCGTGTGTGTAAGCTTGTGTGTGAGAGCGTGTGTGTGAGAGCGTGTGTGTGAGAGTGTGTGTGTGAGAGCGTGTGTGTGAGGGCGTGTGTGTGCGAGCGTGTGTGTGAGAGTGTGTGTTTGAGGGCGTGTGTTTGTGTGTGAGAGCATGCGTGTGTGTGAGAGCTTGTGAGAGCGTGTGTGTGAGAGCGTGTGTGTACAGGAGTGTCAGTGTATTTTAATTTAGTTGACCTTCATTTTAACAAGTTAGTCTCATTGATATTAACAATCTCTTTTCCACCAGAGACCTGGGCAAAATAACTGCACACAAACAGTTTAAAAAAACATCAATTTACACATTGAACAGCAAGATGGTTTGGGGAAGTGTAGTGCGGTCAGGGGTCAAAACATTGACAGCCCCCTATTTCATTTTCCATCATAGTGTTTAACCTAGCTTTAATTTCAGTACCCTTTGTTGCTTGTTCCAATCGGAAGGGGGGGAGGACTGGAAAGCTTTTATTTTCCTAGCTCTGTACGGGCCTTAGGCACAATCAACAAAACACAGTCATGTTTACGCAGGGCGCTAGTTTTTGTTTTGTCTGCTGGACAATGTAGTTACACAGGTAAAATAGAAGCTGTCTCAATATGGCGTTATGAATAAAACCGTACAAAATGATTGAATCTCCGCAGAGCTAAGGAAGACCAGCCCAGTCTAATATAGAGAGTACAGTGATGAGTGAGAGGCTCCATTGAGTAGACGTGATAGGTGGATATACTGCACACATAAACAGGGCTGAAAAGTGACTGGTAGCAGGAATATATAAATACTTACGGTAATAGACTAATGGTAATATTGCATATACATGTAAACAAGAGTAATAGTGACCAGTAGCAGGATAAATAGATAAATCCTATTGAAAATGGCAATCAACAATCAATGAATCAGTGTTTATGCATGGAGTGGAGTGTATGTGGAACTTTTTATTTAAGTAAGTTTTGCAGCATTGCCATTAATTACTTTACTGACATACTTTATCAGTTTAAGTTTATTAGTTTGTAAAAAAAAATGTTCCCATTTGCACATCAAAAACCGAGCTGTAATTCCCATGGAACTGTTTCCAACTCCGGTCTCCACAATGCTTTCCGTTCCACTCTTATTGAGCTGTCTTAACATGTACCCTTGTTGTGTCTGTTCTCTACCAACTCCACGTTGCTAACTATTGATTTGCATTTAATTAAACTCACTTATTTGCTCGTGAATGACACCACATTGATCAAGGAGATCAATAATAGAACGTTGACATCCCATATGGCACCCTATTCCCTTTATAGTGCCCTACTGTTAACCAGGGTTGTATGGGGGCTCTAGTCAAACGTAGTGCACTATAAAGGAAATAGGGTGCCAGTTGGAAAGCATCTGATATTAACAAAGTTAGCCGCCTGTTTGAGAAGGGGAAGAAGTAGGAAACAACCAATCTATCTCAGAATCATATGCTACGCTTACCTTTTAATGGAATCCGTTCCAAAAGGCACCCTGTCCCTTATTCACTATACAGAATCCTGGTCAAAAGTAGTGCACGATATAGGAAATCGGTTGCTATTTGGGACGAAGTCACGGTGTCAAGACCTGACCAGAAACAATAGTAATTTCTCTACCACATGGGACAGGGAAAGGAGAAAGTCCACAGAAACACAATTTGCAAAAAGTAATGACCATGAACCCTTAGATCAAGGAATTAATTCACACACATCCAAAAATTATCCCCAGGAAAGTTTATAGGACATTTTAATAAGGGGAAATTGTAAAACGCTGCCATACACTGACACCATTTTCCATTCGATTTTCACTTTGTTGAACCTCGGCCTCAGACGAGTTTGGTGGCATTTCAGAGTTGCATTTTCATGTTGTCTCCTATAAGCCTCGTTGGGCCATCCTGATCTCAGGAGATTACATCCTGTTTCTCTGAAAGGAAACGACTGCGCAGCATTCAGGATTGCGAATCATGCTCCCATGTGGCCATTGTCCAAACAGGTGATGCATTGTAACAGGTGATGCATTGTAACAGGTGATGCATTGTAACAGGTGACATTGTATTGTAACAGGGGATGCTGTATTTTATGTGGTAACAGGTGATTCTGTATTGTAACATGTGATGCTGTATTGCATGTAGTAACAGGTGATGCTGTATTGTAAAAGGTGACATTGTATTGTAACAGGTGATGCTGTATCGTATGTAGTAACAGGTGATGCTGTATTGTAAAAGGTGACATTGTATTGTAACAGGTGATGCTGTATTGCATGTAGTAACAGGTGATGCTGTATTGTATGTATTATCAGGGGATGCTGTATTTTAATAGGGTCTGCTGTATTGTATGTGGTAGCAGGTGATGATGTATTGTATGGGGTAACAAGTGATTATGTATTGAAACAGGTGTTGTAACAGATTATGCTTTATTGTATGTAGTAACAGGTGATGCTGTATTGTATGTAGTAACAGGTGATGCTGTATTGTAACAGGTGTTGTAACAGATTATGCTTTATTGTATGTAGTAATAGGTGATGCTGTATTGTAACAGGTGTTGCTGTATTGTAACAGGTGATGATGTTTTTTATGTGGTAACAGGTGATGCTGTGTTGTAACACGTGATGCTTTATTGTATGTAGTAACAGGTGATGCTGTATTGTAACAGGTGATGATGTATTATAACAGGTGATGCTGTGTTTTATATGGTAACAGGTGATGATGTATTGTAACAGGTGATGATGTATTGTAACAGGTGATGCTGTATTGTAGTAGGTGATTCTGTATTATAACATGTGATGCTGTATTGTATGTAGTAACCGGTGATGCTGTATTTTTACAAGTGATGCTGTATTGTAACAGGGATGTAACAGATGATGCTGTGTTGTATGTAGTAACAGTTGATGCTGTATTGTACGTGATAACAGGTGATGCTGTGTTGTATGTGGTAACAGTTGATGCTGTATTGTACGTGATAACAGGTGATGCTGTATTGTAGGTGGTAGCAGGTGATTCTGTATTGTATAGTGTATTCTGCAAGTATTCAGACCCCTTATTCTTATTCTAAAATGGATTAAATTATTTTTTTCCCGTCATCAATGTACACACAATACCCCATAATGACAAAGCACAAACAGGTTTTTAGAAAGTGTTGCTAATTTATTAACAATAAAATACTGAAATATCACATTTACTGACCTTTACTCAGTACTTTGCTGAAGCACCTTTGGCAGCGATTACAGCCTTGAGTCTTCTTGGGTATGACGCTACAAGCTCGGCACACCTGTATTTAGAGAGTTTCTCCCATTCTTCTCTGCAGATCCTCTCAAGCTCTGTCAGGTTGAATGGGGAGTGTCGCTGCACAGCTATTTTCAGAGATGTTCAATGGGGTTCAAGTCCGGACTCTGGCTGGGCCACTCAAGGACATTCAGAGAGTTGTCCCGAAGGAACTCCTGCATTGTCTTGGCTGTGTGCTTAGGGTTGTTATCCTGTTAGAAGGTAAACCTTCACCCCAGTCTGGGGTCATGAGCACTCTGGAGCAGGTTTTCATCAAGGATCTCTCTATACTTTGCTCCATTCATCTTTGCCTCGATCCTGACTAGTTTCCCAGTTCCTGCCGCTGAAAAACATCCTCACAGCATGATGCCGCCACCACCATGCTTCACCGTAGAGATAGTGCCAGGTTTCCTGCACACAGTCTGAGGTCCTGAGCGCTCTGGAGCAGGCAAAATCTAAGCGGCTGTCATGTGCCTTTTACTGAAGAGTGGCTTCCGTCTGGCAACTCTACCATAAAGGCCAGATTGGTGGAGTGCTGCAGAGATGGTTGTTCTTCTGGAAGGTTCTCACATCTCCACAGAGGAACTCTGGAGCTCTGTCAGAGTGACCATCGGGTTCTTGACCGAGGCCCTTCTCCCACGATTGCTCAGTTTGGCCGGGCGGCCAGCTATAGGAAGAGTCTTGGTGGTTCAAAACTTCTTCCATTTAAGGTATTTCTGTTGTGTATTTGTAATACCTCGCCTGGTTTACCAACTACTTCTCTGATAGAGTTCAGTGTGTCAAATCGGAGGGCCTGTTGTCCGGACCTCTGGCAGTCTCTATGGGTGTGCCACAGGGTTCAATTCTCGGGCCGACTCTCTTCTCTGTATTCATCAATGATGTTGCTCTTGCTGCTGGTGATTCTCTGATCCACCTCTATGCAGACAACACCATTCTGTATACTTCTGGCCCCTCTTTGGACACTGTGTTATCTAACCTCCAGACGAGCTTCAATGCCATACAACTCTCCTTCCGTGGCCTCCAACTGCTCTTAAACGCAGGTAAAACTAAATGCATGCTATTCAATCGATCACTGCCCGCACCTGCTCGCCCGTCCAGCATCACTACTCTGGACGGCTCTGACTTAGAATACGTGGACAACTACAAATACCTGGGTGTCTGGTTAGACTGTAAACTCTCCTTCCAGACTCACATTAAGCATCTTCAATCCAAAATTAAATCTAGAATCGGCTTCCTATATCGCAACAAAGCATCCTTCACTCATGCTGCCAAACACACCCTCATAAAACTGACCATCCTACCGATCCTCGACTTCGGTGATGTCATCTATAAAATAGCCTGCAACACCCTACTCAACAAACTGGATGCAGTCTATCAGTGCCATCCATTTTGTCACCAAAGCCCCATACTACCCACCATTGTGACCTGTACGCTCTCGTTGGTTGGCCCTCGCTTCATACTCGTCGCCAAACCCACTGGCTCCAGGTCATCTACAAGACCCTGCTAGGTAAAGTTCCCCCTTATCTCAACTCGCTGGTCACCATAGCAGCACCCACCTGTAGCACGCGCTCCAGCAGGTATATCTCACTGGTCACCCCCAAAGCCAATTCTGTCAGAGCAGCTCACAGATCACTGCACCTGTACATAGCCCATCAGTAAACAGCCCATCTATCTACCTACCTCATCCCCATACCGTATTTATTTATTTATTTATCTTGCTCCTTTGCACCCCAGTATCTCTACTAGCACATTCATCTTCTGCACATCTACCATTCCAGTGTTTAATTGCTATATTGTAATTACTTCGCCACCATGGCCTATTTATTGCCTTAACTTACCTCTTTTCCACTCACTGTATATAGACTTTTTGTTTTCTTTTGTTCTACTGTATTATTGACTGTATGTTTTGTTTATTCCATGTGTAACCCTGTGTTGTTGTATGTGTCGAATTGCTACGCTTTATCTTGGCCAGGTCACAGTTGTAAATGAGAACTTGTTCTCAACTAGCCTACCTGGTTAAATAAAGGTTAAATAAAAATAAATGTGCAAAAAAATGGAAAACCTTTTTTCGCTTCGTCATTATGGGGTATTGTGTGTATTATTAGAAATGTAATCAATTTCAGAAAAAGGCTGTAATGTAACAAAATGTGAAAAAAATCAAGAGGTCTGAATACTTTTCCGAATACACTGTATGTGGTTGTGACTGGTAGGCAGTCAGTCAGCCCAGCGAACCCAATCTCTCTCATTCCCTCCAAAAGACAGCACAAATACACCTCCCCTCTAAATGTGCCCAGGAGAACACACGCACGCACGCACGCACGCACGCACACACACACACACACACACACACACACACACACCTCTGAATTGTGCGTGACTTTCTCCTCTCTGTGTGAAAAGCCTGTTCCATCGCTTGACGCTGACTCAGTCAGAATGGTGTATGTTTCTCTGCTTCCTGGATGTTGAGCAAATGGCCCAACACACTGAACTATTAACATAGGCTCCTCTCTGACACAGACACCGACCGTGATCGACAACACAAACACAACCACTTCAAAGATCTGATGATGTATGAATGAAACTTTAGCTCAGCTCCAACTCAAGTGGCATAGGCTTGTGTCACAAACGGCACCCTATTCCCTTTATAGTGCACTAGTTTTGACCAAGGCTCATGATCAAAAGTGATGCATTATATAGGGAATAGGGTGCCACTTGAGACTAAGTCATAATAATGTAATATAGTGAAGTGTGAGTTTCTTTGTGCTGGAGAGTGTCTTTCAGCAGCTCTGTCTCATATCGCTTCTCCCACAAACATCACGCTAAATATGTCTGCCTCCAAAATGGCACACTGGTCCATATATTGTGCACAAAGGGGGCCCTGGTCAAAAGTAGTCCACTATATAGTGAATAGGGTCTTTTATCAACACTTTATCTCTTCCTTCCCCCACTGGGCTGCAAACTTCATTATAGAAGAGTTCTTCTTGTGTATAGCAACCCATCGGGGGGTTTCCGTAATGCCAGACAAGTCTCTTTCTCTCTCTCTCTCTCTCTCTCTCTCTCTCTCTCTCTCTCTCTCTCTCTCTCTCTCTCTCCCTCTCTTGTCTCTGTTTAAACATTTAAATAGTGTTGCTTCTTATTGTTGTCCCTCTTTCATCCAGTATGTTTGAAATAATAACGCTGTGGCTGATGGGAAACTGCTATAGGACAGAGGAGGGATCTCAGAGGAGACAGAGAGGGGGAGAGGAGACAGGGAGAGAGAGAGTGGAGAGAAGAATGAGAGGGGAGAGAGAATGGGAGATGAGAGAGAGAGAACAATTTCAGAGTGGGGAGCAATTCCCCCACCCCAATCCAACCCCCACCTCTTCACTATGCCAATCTTACTGCAAAAGAGACTAAAGACGAAAAAAGAAAGAAGAACAAATGTTTTCTTGCAGTTATGAAACGCTCATTAAAAAGCAGGAGCTATAGAACAAACAAAGATGTTCCTATGAGGCACTACTCTTCCATTCAAACTAATTTCATAATTTCATCCCTGTTTTAATAAACTAATAATTCCTTGGTGGAAAAGGCATTCATTCAGACTTTTCCAGTCGTTTTGTTCTAGTGAGTGAGAGGTGGTATTATGAGAATGGCAAGGAGAATGGGACTCAAACCTCTAGAGGTGGAATAGCATCGTCTGTCTGTACTGATGGGAAATCAGCCTGATGTTGGACCAATCTCCTTGGATCCTGGACAATTAAATGATTTAAGTGTAATAATATTGAACCTTTACACATCTGATGTCTGGTTAATGAAGCCAGGGGCTGGATGTCTAATAGACTGTGTCTTGTAAAGGAGAAGCTCAAGTTGAATGTCAAACAACTTTTGTCTTCATAACTTGAAGTTTCATGAAAAGCTGAGTGTACAAAACATTAGGATATGTTTTTTTTTGTTTTATTAATACATTTGCAAAAAAATGTATTAAACTTTTTTTGCTTTGTCATTATGGAGTATTGTGTCAAGATTGATGAGAATTGAATATATATATTTTAATCCATTTTAGAATAAGGCTGTAACGTAACAAAATGTGGAAAAAGTTAAGAGGTGGAAAGACTTGCCGAATACGCTTTATATATACAGTACCAGTCAAAAGTTTTGACACACCTACTCATTCAAAGGTTTTTCTTTATTTTTGTTATTTTCTACACTGTTGAATAATAATGAAGACATCAAACTATGAAATAACACATTGAATCATGTAATAACCTCAAAATGTAAACAAATCAAAATATATTTTAAAGGTGAGATTCTTTAAAGTAGCCACCCTTTGCCTTGATGACAATTTTACACACTCTTGGCATTTTCTCAACCAGCTTCACCCTGAATGCTTTTCCAACAGTCTTGAAGGAGTTCCCACATATGCTGAGCACTTGTTGGCTGCTTTTCCTTCACTATGCGGTCCAATTCATCCCAAACTTTCTCAATTGGGTTGGGGTCAGGTGATTGTGGAGGCCAGGTCATCTGATGCAGCACTCCATCACTCTCCTTCTTGGTCAAATAGCCCTTACACAGCCTGGAGGTGTGTTGGGTCATTGTCCTGTTGAAGAACAAATTATAGTCCCACTGAGCGCAAACCAGATGGGATAGCGTATCGCTGCAGAATGCTGTGGTAGCCATGCTGGTTAAGTGTCCCTTGAATTCTAAATAAATCACTGACAGTGTCACCAGTAAAGCATCCCCACACCATCACACCTCCTCCTCCATGCTTCACGGTGGGAACCACACAAGAAGAGATCATCCGTTCACCTACTCTGCATCTCACAGAGACACGGCGGTTGGAACCAAAAATCTCAAATTTGGACTCATCAGACCAAAGGACAGATTTCTACCAGTCTAATGTCCATTGCTCGTGTTTCTTGGCCCAAGCAAGTTCTTCTTCTTATTGGTGTCCTTTAGTAGTGGTTAATTTGCAACAATTCAACCATGAAGGCCTGATTCACGCAGTCTCCTCTGAACAGTTGATGTTGAAAGGTGTTTGATACTTAAACTCTGTGAAGCATTTATTTGGGCTGCAATTTCTGTGGCTGAACGTATCCTCTGCAGCAGAGGTAACTCGGGTCTTCCTTTCCTGTGGCGGTCCTCATGAGAGCCAGTTCCATCATAGCGCTTGATGGTTTTTGCAACTGCACTTGAAGAAACTTTCAAAGTTTTTGAAATGGTTCTGGATTGACTGACCTTCATGTCTTTTAAAGTAATGATGGACTGTCATTTCTCTTTGCTTATTTGAGCTGTTTTTGCCATAACATGGACTTGGTCTTTTATCAAATAGGGCTATTTTCTGTATACCATCCCTACATTACCCTGTCACAACACAATTGAAATGCATTCCAAACGACTACCTCATGAAGCTGGTTGAGAGAATGTCAAGAGTGTGCAAAGCTGTCATCAAGGCAAAGGGTGGCTACTTTGAAGAATCTCAAATATAAAATATATTTTGTTTTAACACTTTTTTGGTTAGCACATGATTCCATATGTGTTATTTCATAGTTTTGATGTCTTCACTAGTATTATTCTAAAATGTATAATTCTACAATGTAGAAAATAGTTTAAAAACAAAATACCCTTGAGTGAGTAGCTGTGTCCAGACTTTTGACTGGTACTGTATATATGCACACTCTTGGCGTATATATATATATATATATTACAGTGCATTTGGAAAGTATTTAGGCCCCTTCCCTTTTTCCACATTTTGCAACCTTACAGCATTATTCTAAAATTGATTTTTTTTTTAAATCATCCATCTTCACACAATACCACATAATGACAAAGCGAAAAAGGTTTTAATACATTTCTGTAAAATTTTTAAACAGAAATAACAGAAATACCTTATTTACATCAGTATTCAGACCCTTTGCTATCAGTCTTGAAATTGAACTCAGGTGCATCCTGTTTCCATTGATCATCCCAGAGAAGTTTCTACAACATGATTGGAGTCCCCCTGTGGTAAATTCAATTGATTGGACATGATTTGGAAAGGCACACACCTGTCTATATAAAGTCCCACAGTTGACAGTGCATGTCAGAGCAAAAACCAAGCCATGAGGTTGAAGGAATTGTCCGTAGAGCTCCGAGACAGGATTGTGTCGAGGCACAGATCTGGAGAATGGTACCACAAAATGTCTACAGCATTGAAGGTCCCCAAGAACACAGTGGCCTCCATCATTCTTAAATGGAAGAAGTTCGGGAATCACAAAGACTCTTCCTGGAGCCAGTGGTGGAAAAATGACCCAAAGTCATACTTGAGTGAAAGTAAAGATACCTTAATAGAAAATTACTCAAGTAGAGGGAAAATTCTACTTGAGAATTTTTTTTTTTTAAGTATTTGGTTTGAAATATACTTAAGTATCAAAAGTAAAAGTAAATATATAAATAATTTCCAATTCCTTATATTAATCAAACCAGACAGCACGATATTCTTGTTTTTTTAATTTACGGATAGTCAGGGCCACAATCCAACACTCAGACATCTTTTTAAAAAAACAAGCATTTGTATTTACTGAGTCCACCAGGTCAGAGACAGTAGGGATGACGAGGGATGTTCTCTGATTAGTGAGTCCACCAGATCAGAGGCAGTAGGGATGATCAGGGATGTTCTGTGTTTAGTGAGTCCTCCAGATCAGAGACAGTAGGGATGACGAGGGATGTTCTCTGTTTAGTGAGTCCTCCAGATCAGAGGCAGTAGGGATGATCAGGGATGTTCTCTGATTAGTGAGTCCTCCAGATCAGAGGCAGTAGGGATGACCAGGGATGTTCTCTGATTAGTGAGTCCTCCAGATCAGAGGCAGTAGGGATGACCAGGGATGTTCTCTGTTTAGTGAGTCCTCCAGATCAGAGGCAGTAGGCATGATCAGGGATGTTCTCTGATTAGTGAGTCCTCCAGATCAGAGGCAGTAGGGATGACCAGGGATGTTCTCTGATTAGTGAGTCCTCCAGATCAGAGGCACTAGGGATGACCAGGGATGTTCTCTGATCAGTGAGTCCTCCAGATCAGAGGCAGTAGGGATGACCAGGGATGTTCTCTGATTAATGAGTCCTCCAGATCAGAGGCAGTAGGGATGACCAGGGATTTTGTCTTTAAGTGTGTAAATTAGACAATTTTCCTGTCCTGTTAAGCATTCAAAATGTAATGAGTACTTTTGGGTGTCAGGGAAAATGTATGGAGTGAAAAGTACATTATTTTCTTCAGGAATGTAGTGAAGTAAAAGTAAAAGTGGTCAAAAATATAAATAGTAAAGTAAAGATACCACAAAAAATGACTTAAGTAGTACTTTAAAGTACTTTACACCACTGCTTAGAGCTGGCCGCCCTGCCCAACTGAGAAATCAGTGGAGAAGGGCCTTGGTCAGGGAGGTGACCAAGAACCTGATGGTCACTCTGACAGAGCTCCAGAGTTCCTCTGTGGAGATGGGAGAACTTTTCCAGAAGGACAACCATCTCTGTAGCACTCCACCAATCGGGCCTTTACGGTAGATTGGCCAGACGGACGCCACTCCTCAGTAAAAGGCACATGACAGCCCGCTTGGAGTTTGCCAAAAGGCATCTAAAGGACTCTCAGACCATGAGAAACCAGATTCTCTGGTCTGATGAAACAAAGATTGAACTCTATGGCCTGAATGCCAAGCGTGACATCTGTAGGAAACCTGGCACCATCCCTACGATGAAGCACGGTGGTGGCAGCATCATGCTAATGGGAGTGTTTTTCAGTGGCAGGGACTGGGAGACTAGTCAGGATCGAGGAAAAGATGAACGGAGTAAAATACAGAGAGATCCTTGATGAAACCTGTTCCAGAGCGCTCAGGACCTCAGGACCTCAGACGCGGGCGAAGGTTCACCTTCCAACAGGACAACGTGCCTAAGCACACAGCCAAGACATACGCAGCAGTGGCCTAACACAATTTAGACATGGTTTATGTATGTGGGTCATTCAGAGGGTGAATGGGCAACAAAAGATTTAAGTTCTATAGAACGGAGTATGGTAGTAGGTGCCAGGTGCACCGGTTTGTGTGAAGAACTGCAGCGGTGCTGGGTTTTTCACGCTCAACAGTTTCCTGTGTGTATCAAGAATCGTCCACCACCCAAAGGACATCCAACCAACTTGACACAACTGTGTGAAGCATTGGAGTCAACATGGGCCAGCATCCCTGTGGAACACTTTTGACATCTTTTAGTCCATGCACCGATGAATTGCGGCTGTTCTGAGGGCAAAAGGGTGTTGCAACTCAATAGTAGGAAAATAGATGTTCCTAATGCTTTGTACACTCCGTGTTAGTAACAGAAGTACACTGCAGGTAAACCTGTGCTATAAATATGTGCTATAAATATATAATAATGAAATAACACTCTGGTTTATACCATACAACACATATGTTACTAGAAGAAAAAAAGGCACATGGTAATATCAGTATTATTAACAACAGAAACATCAACTTATTGTATTTTGTCAATTGTAAAGAGTGCAGTTACTTTCATTGACAGATGATGGCGCTGTTCTCCCTGTTACAAAAGTGTACAAAACATGAACTATGGGTAGAATGAAACTTGTTTCGTGACATATTAAGAGAAAGGCACAATCTGTAATTTTAACAGCTCGACTTTACATTTTATTTTTTTGTAAAGATAAGGGGTAGGGCTGGGGTTTAGGTAGGTCTAACCACTCTCAAGTGGTTAGACCAACTGACAGTCCATAAAGATCGACACAAAACGAAATAAGGCATTGAAGTTATATTCTTTAAGAATTAAATTAAACGCCCTTAATAAAGCACTATGTAACCCCCATGCTATTACACTGGTGTTACTGGTGTGATTACCGTACTACACATGTATAAGAGCAACTTATTTTAAAGTATAACCAAGCAGACCAGAATGTTGTGAGTAATGTTTTGCGTAAGGATCCGATATTTGTTCGTAATGTGTGCGTAATGACTTTGCGTAGTTGAGATGTTGCTGTTCTTTTTGGACAATATTTTGGAGGTTGTTATTAATTTCCTAAACACAATGTGTCATACACAGGGACCTACTGTGTAACTCTTTACCGCGCCATTAGGGACAGTAGTACCGTAACCGTTCTCAGTACAGAGATGAGTTTCTCTCTTTCGACCCGCGGCGTAGCCTACAAGACGAGTATATCTCATTCAGCTGCATTTTTCTTCCTTTACTTGGTGTCCAAGTCAACTACGTTCTTCTGATTGGGTGGATTTGTTATTCCGCTTGAATGGACCGCGTGTAGATTGGCTGCTGAGAGGTTTACGTCATCCAACTAGAGGAGGTTTACTTGGGATTTTCGTTCTGTCACTGTCAAATGTAGAGCAGGCGACCATTGGGGACAAGGTAGCGTTGAACAGAAGAGAGAGAGAGAGATAGATAGATAGAGAGAGATAGAGAGGACAGTAGTCGCGTAATTTTCGCAACATTTTTGTGTGCGTGCATCATTCTAAACTTAGTGCCAGCCAGGTCTTCTGTATTAATTATTGCATGCGTAGAGCAGATCATCCAGCGTTGGACTGGCATCTGATTACGAAAGAAACGGGACGGCACCAGTGGAAATACTATCTGAAAGCTCCATTAGCCTTGCTTCGTTCGTTTTACAATATCCAGCAGTCACAGTCACAGCAGCCTATTTCTGAGGACGCGAATCGCGATCACAGGGACCGCTGGAGAAGTCTCACGTTTGTCGTTTGATTTATAGACTGGTCACTGTAATTTACGCAATAGCCTAGTTTTCTGGACTCCTTGTACAATTTTTTTGGGGGTCCAAAGTAGTCCGTCCATGCAAGCCTAGTTGCTGTACCATTTTTTAAGAAACCTACGTGTCAGACAGATTCAATCATTACTCTCAAAAGGGACAAACGAGGTGGGTGTTTTATTATTGTTATTATGGGTCTGAATGTGTCGCATCATGCATGGCACTTTAATGTGATTTATTACAATGCCTTTTGTACGTAACAATAATGAAGGTATAGATCTAATTGGGTGTGAAAGGTTCCACTAAAAAGAGAATACTATGCTTTTATTGTGCGCCTTTGCGTATGATTTTCTATCATGGTAATATTCTATTCATTAACCTAACCTCTATAACGTACTGTCAATATTTTATTGCAATTTGTAAACATAGAGAGTCTGCGTTCAAATAAGGGGATTCGTAAAAGTAACCCATGCGTGTTCTTTACGTTCTATTTTTCCACGTTTTAATTTTCTCGACACGGGCACAGGCAATACATATAACACCTTCTTTCCAGTGTTCTACTGTAGTCTGCTGTAGTATATTCCATTTACTTTCTATTAAAACGCAGCCATCAGATTGCCAGAACGGGAATGGGGGTTGTTTAGCCTTGGGCTGCAGCCGGTCTGGGTTGCCTGATCTGTTTTGTATTTCACTCCGACTCCATCTCACTGCCTTCTAAATTGCCTGTCCGTGTAATTACTTGAGTTAGCCCATTTAAGTTAAAAGCTTTACCCCCTCAAATGTCCTCTCTTCCCCAACCCGGAATGAAACTTGACATGGCCCATCTTATTTATCCAGGGAGTCACTTTCGGGCCAGCTTTTTGATTCATCTCCTTTTAGATTTAATCAGCACTAAGGTATAGCTTGTCCCTAAGAGCCTCTGCTAATGGGGTTAGTGAATGCTTTTCTCAGTGCAGCGTTTTCTCCCCCTTCCCTTCTCCTCTAATTACCTTTCAACAAAGATTTGTCTCAGCTAGCCATGAAGTCTGCCTGCATGCTGGAAATTGGGAAAGGATTAAGAATTAAAATATATTAGTTTCAGATCAGTTTAAAACAAAACGTGTTTTGCATTGCATAAATAGGTGATCACAAATAGGATAGTAACAGTGTATGTAATCCATTCATCCATAGTAGCCTGTGATATCAGTAGATTTCAGTCTCTCTGTAAAGGCAACACATGCTAGACGTTGATAGGGTCCGTCCCCTGCAGACAGAGTTAGGCAAAGTCTCATACAACTTTTATGGTTTTTCAATTAATAGCACTCCTGTGTTCACCCAGTCTTCCCTCCATTATAACAAGCCAATGCAGACCACCTTTTTTTTTCTCCTGCCATCCATAGAAAGGGAACATTGACAGGTGTGAAGAACAGCGTGGTATAGAGTAATGTGCTGTTCTAAAGCCATTAAGAGCCCAACAAAAGGCAGGTCCCCATGCAGCTCTGCTCTGCTCTAATTGTTCTTCTGGCTCTCGGTGTTATCAGTGAACACACATTCTTCACATCACACCGCAACCACAGAATGGATTGAGGAAACAGCATTTAGATGAGAGGAGAGAGAGTGTGTGTGTGTGGGGAGAGAGAGAGAGAGAGAGAGAGAGAAGAGAGAGAGAGAGTCAGAAAGATCAAGTGCAGATTTAGTACAGTAAATTACTTGTAGCCCTTCTTCTCTAAAACCCAAGAACAGGTTTAACCACTGATGAAGGGAAGGAAGAGTTCTATTGTTGTTTATAAATACAATTGTTACAGTCTGCTGTCCTTTTACAGCTTTGCAAACACTTAATTTCACTATAACAGGCTAATAATTTATGGATGCCACATTGGGAAGTTTTTTGACAATGATAGTTTGTCTGGTAAACCCACTCTGTAGGTATAGGTTTATATGGTCTGTCAGTTGTTTGTACTACAGACGAACTACAGACAGACACTCAACATAAAGCTTTTACAGACAACATTACCGATGCTATTGGACCCAAACTAGAGCATTTTTTTCACAAACAACCGACACACACTACAGACACTGTCTATCTCAGACTAAAGCTTTTTCAGCCTGCCTGGGTTGCCTCGTTGGTGAGGATGAGGTGTGGTTTACATTTGGCTGATCACGTGACCCCGAGAAAACAGCGTAATTTAACACTACTTTAATTACTTTGTTACAACACTGGCCTCTCTGTTGACCAGGAATTCAAATGTAGGGTAATTGAAAATTCAGTTGGTTCAACTTCACATGTGTAGGCCTATTTTGTAGCTTGGCTGCCAAAATGCTGCTTTGGACAAAAAATTAAGTAGTGACTGTGTTGTAAATTGGCCATTATAAAACTTTTGCTAGAAGTATATTTAAAATAAATTTAAGTCTTATCTCAATAACAAGAACACTTTTGGTTGAAATATAAATTGATTGACTCAGCTCCATGTTCGTGTGAGAAGAATACTTGTAGTTTCAATAAGAGCCGCTAAACCGCAATGTTTCAATATGAGCCGCTAAACCGCAATGTTTCAATATGAGCTGCCATTAACCGCAATGTTTCAATATGAGCTGCCATAAACCGCAATGTTTCAATATGAGCTGCCATAAACCGCAATGTTTCAATATGAGCTGCCATAAACCTCAATGTTTCAATATGAGCTGCCATAAACCTCAATGTTTCAATATGAGCTGCCAGAAACCGCAATGTTTCAATATGAGCTGCCATAAACCTCAATGTTTCAATATGAGCTGCCATAAACCGCGATGTTTCAATATGAGCTGCCATAAACCGCAATGTTTCAATATGAGCTGCCATAAACCGCAATGTTTCAATATGAGCTGCCATAAACCGCAATGTTTCAATATGAGCTGCCATAAACCGCAATGTTTCAATATGAGCTGCCATAAACCTCGATGTTTCAATATGAGCTGCCATAAACCGCGATGTTTCAATATGAGCTGCCATAAACCGCAATGTTTCAATATGAGCTGCCATAAACCGCAATGTTTCAATATGAGCTGCCATAAACCTCGATGTTTCAATATGAGCTGCCATAAACCTCGATGTTTCAATATGAGCTGCCATAAACCGCAATGTTTCAATATGAGCTGCCATAAACCGCAATGTTTCAATATGAGCTGCCATAAACCTCGATGTTTCAATATGAGCTGCCATAAACCGCAATGTTTCAATATGAGCTGCCATAAACCGCTGTGTTTCAATATGAGCTGCCATAAACCGCTATGTTTCAATATGAGCTGCCATAAACCGCTATGTTTCAATATGAGCTGCCATAAACCACAATGTTTCAAAAAGAGTTTCCATAAACCGCAATGTGCACTGTGTCAGACAACAATATTTTAGTTAACGATCCCTGAAAACACCATCTGAAGCTTCTGAGTGCTGTATTACAGGTTGTAGAAAAGTGAATTCCTGCACACAACAAGATATGACCTATAACCTCTGCATGTTTATTGTTTTGTTGTTTCGGTCAGCAACCTTTTTCTTGTCTTAATATGCTCCAGGTGTCACCACCTGTCAGTCACCACCTGTTAGTGACCACCTGTCAGTCACCACCTCACAGTCACCACCTGTTAGTGACCACCTGTCAGTCACCACCTCACAGTCACCACCTGTTAGTCACCAGCTGTCAGTCACCACATCACAGTCACCACCTGTCAGTCACCACCTGTCAGTCACCACCTCACAGTTACCATCTGTCAGTCACCATCTGTCAGTCACCACCTGTTAGTCACCACCTGTTAGTGACCACCTGTCAGTCACCACCTGTCAGTCACCACCTCACAGTTACCATCTGTTAGTCACCATCTGTCAGTCACCACCTGTTAGTCACCACCTGTTAGTCACCACCTCACAGTCACCACCTGTCAGTCACCACCTGTTAGTCACCACCTGTTAGTGACCACCTGTCAGTCACCACCTGTCAGTCACCACCTCACAGTCACCATTTGTTAGTCACCAGCTGTCAGTCACCACCAGTCTCATAACAACTTTCTTAATCTCTTGTGTTTTTTCTTCATAACCAGGAACAACGCTTCAAAATCAACACTAACAAGAATCCTTATCACTTCTGTATTTCTTAACCAGTGTCCAATACTGATATCAACATGTTTGTCTCTCTTGTTATTTCTTCACCAGGGACCATGGTGAATCCTGGAGGTAGCAGCCAGCCCCCTCCGGTGGGAGCAGGGTCCCTGTCCTGGAAGAGGTGTGCGGGCTGCGGGGGGAAGATCGCTGACCGCTTCCTTCTCTATACCATGGACAGCTACTGGCACAGCCGATGCCTTAAGTGCTCCTGCTGCCAGGCCCAGCTGGGGGAGATAGGCACCTCCTGTTACACCAAGAGCGGCATGATCCTCTGCAGAAACGACTACATCAGGTGAGACTGACGGGCTAGAGTCGGCGGGGCCTGCTGGGAGTGTGTGTGAGTTTGTGTGTTAACATCGTTTGAGGGCTCGGGTGCAGGCGGCTGTGTGTGTGTGTGTGTTTTTGTTGTTGCGTGTGTAAATTGTGCAGATCACCCTTCAGCGAGGGTGCATACAGGTAACATGTGTGTGTGTTTGAATGTGTGTGTGTGTGTTTCTGTCTGTTTGGGTGCTTTGGTCTGTTTAAAGGGGATTCCTTGGTTTAAATGGGACGCCTAGGTTTAAATGGGACGCCTTGGTTTAAATGGGACGCCTTGGTTTAAATGGGACGCCTTGGTTTAAATGGGACGCCCTGGTTTAAAGGGGACGCCTTGGTTTAAAGGGGACGCCTTGTTTTAAATGGGACGTCTTGGTTTAAATGGGACGCCTTGGTTTAAATGGGACGCCCTGGTTTAAATGGGACGCCTTGGTTTAAAGGGGACGCCCTGGTTTAAATGGGACGCCCTGGTTTAAAGGGGACGCCTTGGTTTAAAGGGGACGCCTTGGTTTAAATGGGACGCCTTGGTTTAAATGGGACGCCTTGGTTTCTGGGACAATAGAAAAGAAAGGAGAACAGCTTGTTGCTAGTTATAAAAAGTTCACCTGATGTATTATTCTATCAAGATGTAGAATTAATTAAGTCATGGATATGAAATGAAGGAGTTGTAGAAATATGTTACAGGCTATATAACGATGTATGGAAGCATGGAATGTATTTTCCATTCAGAATATTGAGAACATGTGTCTCAAATTCACCCAACGTCGGGCCTTGTTTAAAAATCTCTCCTCGTTGAATTCTCTCCGTAGTATTCTTAAAAAAAGAGGTCAAACTGACTGCTGGCATGTTGACAGAGAACAAGATGAAAAACAGTATTTTTCTAATAGAACATCTGTACGTCTGTTTGTTCATCGTGCCATTTTTCATCAAGCAGCAAAAGGTGGGATCCTGGCTAAGGGCTGTGTTCCCCAGGGTTTGTATTTGCTTTACGAGATGCTAGGAGAGACTATACAGGACAGGCATAGTTGACCTTTTAGCACTGGGCGAATTTAAAAGGGTTTCTCATCTTGTTTGGCAAGTTTGTGTATCAGAAAAGAGATAATTTAATTAACAAAGAGGGTCTTTTTAAATATTTATATAAAGTGTGTGGGACACTTAACCAGCTAACGCTTGCTGACGGCAGGCGGTCTCATTCTGCTAATGCGGAATCGTCTGATTTGACAGCCTGATCGTTCAACAATTTGACCTTGCGAAGACGAGCCAAACCACTCAGTGGGTAGAGACACAGTGTAATGCAAGGATCAGGAGAACACTTTTCATAATAGACCACAGTATAATAACAAGAGTTGATTAAGTAGATTTTTCTTAGCAATACTTTTAGCTTTAGACTATGTCACACCACTTAACAACAACAAAAAAAAAAAAAAAAATATATATATATATATATATATATGTATATATTACAGACTATTGCCAAACAGTAAACATAGTTTGTTATTTATTTTTATTTTGATAAATATTTATTGTAATAAGAGAAAATTCTGATACTGTTTGTCTTACAGAAATGGACAGTTAAATGTGCAAATATTTTGTTTTGCAGTGATCATATATGTCTATAATCTGAACGCTCTAAATATACTGTACTGCTAGTAATTGAGTTAATACTCAGTAACATGCTGCTGCTACGTATCAACACAGGCAGGTAGATACAAACACTATACACACTATACACCATTCTATATACCGTACTATATTACACTGTACTATACACTGTAGTGTAATACACCGTACTATAATACCCTGTACAATAATACACCATACTGTACACCGTATTATAATACACTGTACTATACACCCGTACTATAAAACACCATACTATAATACACTGTACTATAATAAACTGTACTAAACACCGTACAATAATACACTATACTATCGACCATACTATACACCGTACTATAATACACTGTACTATACACCATACTACAATACAACGTACTATAGAACATACTATATACTGTACTATACACCGTACTATAATACACATACTATAATACACCATGCTATTATACACTGTACTATACACTATATTATAATACACCATACCATACAATGTACACTGTAATATACATATACTATAATACACTACTATACACGGTACTATAATACACTATAGTATAATACATTGTACTATAATACACCATACTATAATTCGCTGTAATATACACCGTACTATAATACATCATACTATACACCATATTACAATACACTGTACTAAACACCATACTATATTACACCCTACTATACACCGTACTATAATACACCATAATATATACCATAGTATAATACTCTGTACTTTACACCATACTATACACTGTACTATACACTGTACTACATTATAATACACCCTACTATACACCGTACTATAATACACCATAATATATACCATAGTATAATACACTGTACTTTACACCATACTTTACACCATACTATACACTGTACTATACACTGTACTACACTATAATACACCATACCATACACAGTACTATACACCATAATATAATACACTGTATTATAATACACCATACTGTAATAAATCAAATCTAATTTTATTGGTCACATACACATGGTTAGCAGATGTTAATGCGAGTGTAGCGAAATGCTTGTGTTTCTAGTTCCGACAGTGCAGTAATATCTAACAAGTAATCTAACAATTTCACAACAACTACCTTATACAACACAAGTGTAAAGGAATGAATAAGAATATGTACATATAAATATATGGATGAGCGATGGCCGTGCAGCATAGGCAAGATGCAGTAGATGGTATTAAAAAATATATATATATATATATTTCACCTTTATTTAACCAGGTAAACTAGTTGAGAACAAGTTCTCATTTACAACTGCAACCTGGCCAAGATAAAGCAAAGCAGTGCGACAGAAACAACAACACAGAGTTACATGGAATAAACAAGCGTACAGTCAATAACACAGTAGAAAAAAAAGAAAGTCTATATACAGTGTGTGCAAATGGCCTGAGGAGATATGGCAATAAATAGGCCAAAGTAGCAAGGTAATTACAATTTAGCAGATTAACACTGGAGTGATAGATGAGCAGATGATGATGAGCAGATGAAGGTGTGTAAGTAGTGATACTGGTGTGCAAAAGAGCAGCAAAGTAAATAAAAACAATATGGGGATGAGGTAGGTAGATTGGGTGGGCTATTTACAGATGGACTATGTACAGCTGCAGCAATCAGTTAGCTGCTCAGATAGCTGATGTTTAAAGTTAGTGAGAGAAATGTAAGTCTTCAGCTTCAGCGATTTTTGCAATTCGTTCCAGTCACTGGCAGCAGAGAACTGGAAGGAAAGGTGGCCAAAGGAGGTGTTGGCTTTGGGGATGATCAGTGAGATATACCTGCTGGAGCAGGTGCTACGGGTGGGTGTTGTTATCGTGACCAGTGAGCTGAGATAAGGCAGAGCTTTACCTAGCAAAGACTTATAGATGACCTGGAGCCAGTGGGTCTGGCGACGAATATGTAGCGAGGGCCAGCCGACTAGAGCATACAGGTCGCAGTGGTGGGTGGTATAAGGCGCTTTGGTAACAAAACGGATGGCACTGTGATAGACTGCACCTAGTTTGCTGAGTAGAGTATTGGAAGCTATTTTGTAGATGACATCGCCGAAGTTGAGGATCGGTAGGATAGTCAGTTTTACTAGGGTAAGTTTGGCGGCGTGAGTGAAGGAGGCTTTGTTGGGAAATAGAAAGCCGGTTATAGATTTAATTTGATTTTATAGAGTACAGAGTACAGTATAGAGTACAGTATATACATATGAGATGAGTAATGTAGGGTATGTAAACATTATCTAAAGTGGCATTGTTTAAAGTGACTAGTGATACATTTATTACATCCAATTTTTAATTATTAAAGTGGCTAGAGATTTTAGTCAGTATGTTGGCAGCAGCCACTCAAAGTTAGTGATGGCTGTTTAACAGTCTGATGGCCTTGAGATAGAAGCTGTTTTTCAGTCTCTCGGTCCCAGCTTTGATGCACCTGTACTGACCTCGCCTTCTGGATGTTAGCGGTGGCTCGGGTGGTTGTTGTCCTTGATGATCTTTTTGGCCTTCCTGTGACATCGGGTGGTGTAGGTGTCCTGGAGAGCAGGTAGTTTGTCCTGGAGAGCAGGTAATACACCATACTATACACCATACAATAATACACTGTACTATACACCGTACTATAATACACCATACTATACACCGTACTATAATACACCGTACTATAATACACCAAACAGCACTCTATTCCCTACTATACACCTTACATAATACTATACACTGTACTATACACCATACTTTAATACCCTGTAATATAATACACCATATTTTAATACACTACACTATAATACACTGTACTGTACAACTTACTATAATACACCTTGCTATACACTGTCTATATTACACCATATTATAATACACTACACTATAATACACATACTATAATACACCATACTATACAGCATACTATAATACACATACTATAATACACATACTATAATACACATACTATAATACACAGTACTATAATACACATTCTATAATACACTGTCCTATAAACCATACACCATACTATACAGCATACTATAATAAACTGTACTATACATCACACTGTTATACACCATATTAAACACACCATACTATACATCATACTATAATACACCATACTATAATACACTGTCCTATAAACCATACACCATACTATACAGCATACTATAATACACTGTACTATAAACCATACTGTAATACACCATACTATACAGCATACTATAATAAACTGTACTATACATCACACTATTATACACCATATTAAACACACCATACTATACATCATACTATAATACACTGTACTGTACACCGTGCTATACCCTATTCTATACACCATTCTGTAATACATCGTACAATATACCGTACTATACACCGTACAATAATACACATAATATACCCCGTAATATACACTGTACTATATACTGTGTTATAGCACACCGTACTATAATACACCATACTATAATACACCATATTGTAATACACATACTATACACCATACTATGATACACCGTACTATACACTGTACTATATACTGTTCTATAATACACCGTACTATAATGCACCTCACTATAGACTATACTATTTTATAATAATAATAATAATAGACCATACTATAATACACTGTACTATACACCATACTGTTATACACCACACTATTCACCATACTATAATACACCGTACTATAATACACCACACTGTAATACACTGTACTATAGTACACCATACTATAATACACTGTCCTATACTACACCATAATATAATACACCATACTATAATACACGGTACTATAAAACACCATACTGTAATACACCACACTATAATACACTGTACTAAACACCATACTATAAAACACCATACTATAATACACCATGTTGTAATACACTGTAATGTAATACACTGTACTATACACCATAATATAATACACCATAGTAGACAACATACTATAATAACCATACTACTGTATACATCGTACTATAATACACCGTAATATTCTACACTATACTATAGAACATTCTATAATATACTGTACTATAATACACTGTACTATAATACACCATACAATACACAGTACTATAAACAATACTATAATACACCATACTATAATACACCATATTATAATACACCATATTATAATACACTGTACTATAATACACTGTACTATAATACACCATACTATAATACACCATACTATAATACACCATATTATAATACACCATACTATAATACACCATATTATAATACACCATACTATAATACACTGTACTATACTACACCATAATATTATACACCACACTATAATACACTATACTAAACACCGTACTATAAAACACAATACTATAATACACCATACTATAATACACCATACTATAATACACTGTACTATACTACACCATAATATACACCAGTGGTTCTCAACCAAGGTACTAGGACCCATGGGGGTATTTGGTCTATCCACAGGGGGTATTTGGTCTATCCACAGGGGGTACTTGGTCTATCCACAGGGGGTACTTGGTCTATCCACAGGGGGTACTTGGTCTATCCACAGGGGGTATTTGGTCTATCCACAGGGGGTATTTGGTCTATCCACAGGGGGTATTTGGTCTATCCACAGGGGGTACTTGGTCTATCCACGGGGTACTTGGTCTATCCACAGGGGGTATTTGGTCTATCCACAGGGGGTATTTGGTCTATCCACAGGGGGTACTTGGTCTATCCACAGGGGGTACTTGGTCTATCCACAGGGGGTATTTGGTCTATCCACAGGGGGTACTTGGTCTATCCACAGGGGGTATTGGTCTCAGGGGGTATTTGGTCTATCCACAGGGGGTATTTGGTCTATCCACAGGGGGTATTTGGTCTATCCACAGGGGGTACTTTGGTCTATCCACAGGGGGTATTTGGTCTATCCACAGGGGGTACTTGGTCTATCCACAGGGGGTACTTGGTCTATCCACAGGGGGTACTTGGTCTATCCACAGGGGTATTTGGTCTAGCCACAGGGGGTATTTGGTCTATCCACAGGGGGTATTTGGTCTATCCACAGGGGGTACTTGGTCTATCCACAGGGGGTATTTGGTCTATCCACAGGGGGTACTTGGTCTATCCACAGGGGGTATTTGGTCTATCCACAGGGGGTACTTGGTCTATCCACAGGGGGTACTTGGTCTATCCACAGGGGTACTTGGTCTATCCACAGGGGGTATTTGGTCTATCCACAGGGGGTACTTGAGAAGACTCACGAGTCCATAGGACTTCTGGTAAAATGCACATGAGGGGGTACTTCAGGGTTACTCTGGGCAGAGCAATAATACACCGTACTATAATACACCGTACCATAATACACCATACTATAATACACTACTATAATACACCATTCTATAACACACTGTACTGTAATACACTGTACTATAATACACTACTATAATACCCTATTCTATAATGCACCATACTATAATATACTGTACTATAATACACCATACTATAATACACTGTATTATAATACACTACTATACTACACCATTCTACCATACACCATACTATAATACACCATACTATAATACACCATACTATAATACACTGTACTATAATACACCATACTATAATACACCATTCTACCATACACCATACTATAATACACCATACTATAATACACTGTACTATAATACACCACACTATAATACACCATTCTACCATACACCATACTATAATACACCATACTATAATACACCATACTATAATACGCTGTACTATAATACACCATACTATAATACACCATACTATAATACACTGTACTATAATACACTGTACTATAATACACTGTACTATAATACACCATACTATAATACACCATACTATAATACACTGTACTATAATACACCATACTATAATACACCATACTATAATACACCATACTATAATACACTGTACTATAATACACTGTACTATAATACACTGTACTATAATACACCATACTATAATACACTGTACTATAATACACCATACTATAATACACCATACTATAATACACCGTACTATAATACACTGTACTATAATACACCATACTATAATACACTGTACTATAATACACCATACTATAATACACCATACTATAATACACCATACTATAATACACTGCACTATACACCATACTGTAATACACCATACTATAATGCACCATACTATACACCATAATATAATACATCATACTATACTACACCATACTATAATACACTATACTATAATACACTACCATAATACACCATACTATAATATGCTGTACTATAATGCACCATACAATAATACACTACTATAATACACCATACTATAATACACCATACTATAATACACTGTACTATAATACACTGTACTATAATACACCATACTATACACCATAATATATTACACCGTACTATAATACACTATACTATAATACACTACTATAGTACACCAGTCTTTCATACACTTTACTATAATGCACTACTGTAATATACCATTCTATAGTACACATACTATAATGCACCGTACTGTAATACACTACTATAATACACCATTCTATAGTACACATACTATAATGCACCGTACTATAATAGACCGTACTTTAATACACCTTACGATACACCGTAAGCAGACCTCCAGGGACGATGAGGGCCTGTGTCTCTCCTTCCCCACCCAGCTCCTCATCAACAAGGATCAAGTCAATGGGTCACTCCATTCATAATGGCACTACAACATCATTTAAATAGAGAGGAAGGGATGGATGGAAAAGAGGACACACTTTGCCACTTGTAATGTAATGAGAGCTAGGTGGTAGAAGAGCTGAAACACAGGCTACTTCCCAAACAGCACTCTATTCCCTTTATAGTGCACTACCACTACTTTTGACCAGAGCACTATAAAGGGAATAGTGTGCCATTGGGACAGAGTCCCTGCCTGTCTCTGCATTAGACTAGCCTGTGATTTGAGGAGAGATAAGGAAAGGAAAGCAGGTTAGAAAAAAACATCTGACAGTAAGTCCACACAATTAAAGTCTTTAATTAGAGTCCCCCTTCATTTAGCTTTAGTCCTGATGGGTTTTATCTAATGAGATCTGCTCTCAGTCTCCTCTCCTCTCTCTCCCTTCTCCCTCTCCTCCTCTCCTTCCTCTCTACTCCCTCCTCTCCCTTCCTCCCTCCTCTCTACTTCCAATGACGTGTCCACACATCTAACAAACAAAACATTTAATTAACCAAATTGGCTTTTGAGAGAGCGAGAGAGAGATGGAGAGAGATGGAGATAGAGAAAGGGGTAGAACGAAAGAGAGAGAGAAAAGGGGGGATTATTGTGAAGGCCAGTGTTTTCTGGGTTTCAGTTTTTTCTGGGTCTCATCTTGTAATGGATTATTAAATTGCTCTTGCAGTATAAATAATGGAGTTATATCTCTTACTTTTATTAATAAAGCTGATGTGAAAACCGCTCCACATTGATCGTGACGCATGAGTGAAAATGCATCACATTACTTCTAATGGGAGACGTGCCTGACCTGAGATGATACCCATCCACCATCAATCACACAGGAAGACACACCACAAACACTGTGCATAGGGCCAAACGCTCTCACTCTGTAGGCCTGTCAGGGTACATTGCAAATTGCAACCTATCCCCTGTATAGTGCACTACTTATGACCAGGGCCCATGACAACCTATCCCCTGTATAGTGCACTACTTATGACCAGGGCCCATGACAACCTATCCCCTGTATAGTGCACTACTTATGACCAGGGCCCATGACAACCTATCCCCTGTATAGTGCACTACTTATGACCAGGGCCCATGACAACCTATCCCCTGTATAGTGCACTACTTATGACCAGGGCCCAAGACAACCTATCCCCTGTATAGTGCACTACTTATGACCAGGGCCCATGACAACCTATCCCCTGTATAGTGCACTACTTATGACCAGGGCCCATGACAACCTATCCCCTGTATAGTGCACTACTTATGACCAGGGCCCATGACAACCTATCCCCTGTATAGTGCACTACTTATGACCAGGGCCCATGACAACCTATCCCCTGTATAGTGCACTACTTATGACCAGGGCCCATGACAACCTATCCCCTGTATAGTGCACTACTTATGACCAGGGCCCATGACAACCTATTCCACTCAAACTCAACTGTGGACCTCCAAGACAGATCCACTGCATTTAAAAAAAATATTGTTCCCTTCTAATCAGGGATTGATTTAGATCTGGGATACCAGGTGTGTGCAATTAATTATCAGGTAGAATAGAAAACCAGCAGGAACTCGTAAGGTAAGAGTTGAATACCCTCGCCCTATTCTCTATGTAATACACTACATTTGACCAGGACCCATAGACCTCTTTCGCTCTCCCATAGGGCTCTGGTCTAAAGTAGTGCACTATATAGGGAATAGGGCTCTGGTCTAAAGTAGTGCACTATATAGGGAATAGGGTTCCATAGGGCTCTGGTCTAAAGTAGTGCACTATATAGGGAATAGGGTTCTATAGGGCTCTGGTGTAAAGTAGTGCACTACATAGGGAATAGGGTGCCATAGGGCTCTGGTGTAAAGTAGTGCACTATATAGGGAATAGGGTTCCATAGGGCTCTGGTCTAAAGTAGTGCACTATATATAGGGAATAGGGTGCCATAGGGCTCTGGTCTAAAGTAGTGCACTATATAGGGAATAAGGTACCTTTAAGTTACCCGTGTGTCTCTGTCGTTGTAAAATAACCTCCCAATACAGCTTTCACCAGCTTTACTTACTGTTGTGTTTAAATCAGAGGTGCTTTAGTTGTGTGGGTTGGTTTGAGTGAAGAGAGAGAGAAATAATTAATTTATCTAGCGTAGCAATCATGTGTCGGCTGGATTTGGACGTAAAATGAACACTGTCCCTTTAATTGAATAGAGACAAGGTACTTAAATGGCACTTTTCTAGTAGAATGTGCTGCTAGGTAAATGTAATAGTTGGTTCTTTAATATCACTTTGAAGTCTGCAGCAGTATGACAGCAACAGGAACATGTGAAGTATTAGGGAAAGGGAAAGAACCGGTATTTCAGAAATTAATTAAATCGCATGCAATTTAGGCAAAACGTTTATCTTGATTTGTCATAACAGAATTAATTCAAGGCCTTCAATTCACCAGGGGCCAGATCTGTTACTCTAAATTAACCAAGTGTAATTGGCTGATCCCCCCTCCCCCCCATCCCCATCATCACCTCCCTCCTCTCCTGTACCTCCCCCCTCTCCTCCCCCTCCCCTCTCCTCCCCCCTCCCCTCTCCTCTCTCACTCTAATACAGCTCTTGTCATTATGTAAAGCCCTGTTTAAGTATCAATATGGCCTTAGTGCTTTTAAGGTGCTTTGGCTGACGATGTGGAGAGGCATTTTTTAATGGACTGTGACGCGGGAATCATTGTTGTGTGGTTATTTCACTGCTGCTTCAGAAAGCCTCGGCGAGCGAGCTGCGGAACGAGGCTATGCATTTGCCAGACAGCCTAACAACACAACAAGCTGCGACGCTATATTTCAAATCACCTGGCACACTCAGTCAGAGCTGAAATCCGGTAGTCTCTTATAGACAAACAGTAGACAGCACCAAATGATCTTTTAATGAAAGACATACGGTATCTTGTAGTGTCTCTTATTCAGATCCCCTGCGTGGGAGGGGAACAGGGAGGTAAACACAAATAAAATCACCACATAGCCCCCCCATGTTGGTTGACGAAACCATCCTCCCATGTCATGTGATTGATTGTTCAGGCAAAGTGCTTGAAAAACAACAAAGGAACCCATTGAAAACCTCTGAACCTCTGATTTGGAGGGAAATTAACTGAAAACCAGTCATGTCACTAAAGAGCCCCAGACCTTAATTATACTGACCTGGGGCTTCCTCATCCCCTTCTCTCCCCCTGTCCTCTCCCGTCATCCCCTTCTCTCCCCCCTGTCCTCTCCCGTCATCCCCTCATCTCCCCCCTGTCCTCTCCCGTCATCCCCTCATCTCCCCCCTGTCCTCTCCCGTCATCCCCTCATCTCCCCCCTGTCCTCTCCCCTCATCCCCTCATCTCCCCCCTGTCCTCTCCCATCATCCCCTTATCTCCCCCCTGTCCTCTCCCGTCATCCCCTCATCTCCCCCTGTCCTCTCCCATCATCCCCTTCTCTCCCCCCCTGTCCTCTCCCATCATCCCCTCATCTCCCCCCTGTCCCTCTCCCGTCATCCCCTTCTCTCCCCCTGTCCTCTCCCATCATCCCCTCATCCCCCCTGTCCTCTCCCCTCATCCCCTTCTCTCCCCCCTGTCCTCTCCCATCATCCCCTCATCCCCCCTGTCCTCTCCCCTCATCCCCTTCTCTCCCCCCTGTCCTCTCCCGTCATCCCCTCATCTCCCCCCTGTCCTCTCCCCTAATCCTCTTCTCTCCCCCTGTCCTCTCCCATCATCCCCTCATCTCCCCCTGTCCTCTCCCCTCATCCCCTCATCTCCCCCTGTCCTCTCCCCTAATCCTCTTCTCTCCCCCTGTCCTCTCCCATCATCCCCTCATCTCCCCCTGTCCTCTCCCTCATCCCCTCATCTCCCCTGTCCTCTCCCGTCATCCCCTTCTTTCCCCCTGTCCTCTCCCGTCATCCCCTCATCTCCCCCCTGTCCTCTCCCCTCATCTCCCCCTGTCCTCTCCCGTCATCCCCTCATCTCCCCCCTGTCCTCTCCCGTCATCCCCTTCTCTCCCCCCTGTCCTCTCCCGTCATCCCCTCATCTCCCCCTTGTCCTCTCCCGTCATCCCCTCATCTCCCCCCTGTCCTCTCCCGTCATCCCCTCATCTCCCCCCTGTCCTCTCCCGTCATCCCCTCATCTCCCCCTGTCCTCTCCCGTCATCCCCTTCTCTCCCCCTGTCCTCTCCCGTCATCCCCTCATCTCCCCCTGTCCTCTTCCGTCATCCCCTCATCTCCCCCTGTCCTCTCCCGTCATCCCCTTCTCTCCCCCCTGTCCTCTCCCGTCATCCCCTCATCTCCCCCCTGTCCTCTCCCGTCATCCCCTCATCTCCCCCCTGTCCTCTCCCGTCATCCCCTCATCCCCCCTATAACCTCCACCCCAATACAGCAGCTCAATGGAAAACATAGACCATTAAAATCCAAGTCCAGGCTGATAGCAACTTCATTGAGCAGCTCTTTAAATCAAATACTATCAGCAGCTATCCTGCCTGCCTGGCGATTAACCTGCTATGTATAGAGGCCCAGCGACGGGGAGACAAAATGAAAAGGAAGAATGGATGGATGGAGGGCAGAAAAGTCTTATTTTCTTTGTTTAAACCGCCCCTTAAAAGACATGAACACTGGCTAACTGTTGTTATACTGGGAACTATATATATATATGTATATATTTATGTATATATATGTATATATTTATGTATATATATGAGAAGAGCTATGCTGCAGTATACGGTGTTTTTCTATGCGTTCAGGGTCAGAGTGAATGAGAGGTGGTAGTGTCAAACAAGATGTTAACACACAGTATTTGCACATAGCTGTAGAAACAAACAAAACAAAGTGTAATTTTCATGACTGATACATTCCTGTTTCTATCTCACCGAGTGTTTGTGAACCATCACTGCACTTTTCTTATATCCAATCAAATATGACAATTTTCTATAACTTGGAGTGTTTTATGTGTTGTGTATGGTTTGACAACAGCACTTCCTGTTGGTGAAATGTCTCCCTATAAGACTATAAGAACAAAGGATTGGAAGATTTACAGTATCCACATTTTTTTGTTTGTTATTGTGTTTGTCTGTACGTCTGGAATTCAACAGCGTTGATAATATAAGAGATAACATTGTGATGCTTTTCTGTAGTGTTAAAACAATGACATCCCTCTCCTCTTCCTACACACACACACACACACAACACACACACACACACACACACACACACACACACACACACACACACACACACACACACACACACACACACACACACACACACACACACACCATGTGTACCCCAGCTAAGGCCCTGAAATGGCAGCAGTGTTGTCACAACAGTTGTCCAGCTAATTCCTTTTTGAAATGGAGTTTTGATTGAGCCCTTTCAATCGATGCCAAGACAAAATGTGTTTCTTCAGCTTCCTATTGAAAGCCATTTTAGTGGTTCCCTTTCCAATGAAGTCTCTGTCACTCTATGTCAATACATTTAACAACAACAGTCAGTCAGAGAGGGGACAGCTGAACCAGGTTTGTGTCCAGGCTACATCTCCTACAGTACTTGGTGCCATTTGTCCACTTTTTCATTAATTTGTTTGTGGGCAAAATAGGTACAGACTCCTACAAGAGTATTGCTCAGAATATTCCTAATGAATAACATCATTCATCTCATTTAATTTTTGAATAATTTTAGTAGTTCAGGAATAAACGATCACAAATATATTCCTCATCTGCGATTTAGGCTGAACATCTTAATCTTCGGATCTACATACACGAATGTTAACCACTCTCTCTCTATCCCTCTCGCTCTCTATCCTTCCTTCCTCCTCTCTCCCGTCCTCTCCCCTCCCTCCCTTCCTCTCTCCCCTCCCCTCCCCTCCCTCTTTTCCCCTCTCTCTCTCTCCTGAGCATGTCAGATGCTGTGGTCTTATTTGATTGCATAAGTGCAGTGATAGAGCAAACACCCGGTGAGATATGATGACAAATGGGGCCAGATCCCAGTAAATTACTTTCTGCTCAAATCGAAATTTCATTCAGTTTGTTGCTCGGCGAGATGAAGTAATCTAAATTGTGGACTCAGAAGGCAGATAGAAGGGAAGTTGGAGCAAGCATTTCATTATCAAGAGAGGGAGAGAGATGAGAAGAGAGAGAGAGAAGGAGAGAGAGAGAAGGAGCAAGAGCGAGAGAGGGAGAGGGAGAGAGCGAGACAGACAGACAGCGGGAGAGGGAGAAGGAGATAGACAGACAGAGAGAGAGAGCGAGAGAGAGAGAGAGGAGCGAGCGAGAGAGAGAAGGAGTGAGAAAGAGAGAGGGGGAGAGAGAGAGGGAGAGAGAGAGAGGAGCGAGCGAGCGAGAGAGAGAGAAGGAGCGAGAACGAGCGAGAGGGAGTGAGAGAGAGAGAGGGAGAGAGTGACAGACAGACAGAGCGATAGACAGACAGAGAGAGAGATAGACAGACAGAGAGAGAGAGAGAGAGCGAGAGAAAGAGTGGCGAGGTTAGGGACGAAAGAGATGAGGAGAAGCAAATCCAAAGTGTTGACACCATGATTGAAAAGGTTAACCCATGCACATTATATATCAACCCCAGTAGCTGCAGGTTTCTAATGGAAACCCGGCTACTGACAGAGCATTCTACCCAAGTCCTAATGGCAAAAGCACTATGTCTCCGCCTAGATGTACAATCAAATCCTCTTAGCCCCTGATTGCTTATGTTCCTAGTTATTATCAGGAAGCAAGAAAAATGCCCTGCGAAAGGTAATACATAGTTACAGTCTCTAGAAGCTTTTGGAGAGCAGGCGGGCAGAGTAGCAGGAGGTTTCATTTGGTTTCCTAGTATTCCTATGTTTTTTATAATACATAAATATCAATTTTGTTGGGTGTGTGTGTCCGTCATTGCCTTTTCCATGAGGCTTGAAGTCATTTAAATCCTGGCATAGTGGGAATAAATATCACACAGTAAAACATAGCAGAAATCTGAATACATTTTTACAACATGGTACTCTGTTAATATCTACATCAGATTACAGCCAAAACATTATTATTATTATTATTGCATTTTATATGGGAGCTTTTCACTGCTTCCTTTCAATTCTCCCCAGTTCAGTAGGGCCTTCCATTTATTGAGTAAAACGGATTTCAGTTTACAGGTGAATGTACAGGTGAATGTACAGCTGAATTTACAGGTGAATTTACAGGTGAATGTACAGGTGAATGTACAGGTGAGTTTACAGGTGAATGTACAGGTGAATGTACAGGTGAGTTTACAGGTGAATGTACAGGTGAATGTACAGGTAAATGCACAGGTGAATTTACAGGTGAATGTACAGGTGAATGTACAGGTGAATTTACAGGTGAATGTACAGGTAAATGTACAGCTGAATTTACAGGTGAATGTACAGGTGAATTTACAGGTAAATGTACAGGTAAATGTACAGGTGATTTTACAGGTGAATGTACAGGTGAATGTACAGGTGAATGTACAGGTGAATTTACAGGTGAATGTACAGGTGAATTTACAGGTGAATGTACAGGTGAATTTACAGGTGAATGTACAGGTGAATGTACAGGTAAATGTACAGGTGAATTTACAGGTGAATGTACAGGTGAATGTACAGGTAAATGTACAGGTGAATTTACAGGTGAATGTACAGGTGAATGTACAGGTGAATTTACAGGTGAATTTACAGGTGAACATGATGTTAATGGTTGTATTTCTAATGTCTCTCCTCCTCCAGGTTATTTGGGAACAGTGGGGCATGCAGTGCTTGCGGCCAGTCCATTCCAGCCAGTGAACTGGTCATGAGGGCACAAGGCAATGTGTACCATCTCAAGGTGAGCCCTCTCTCTGACCTCTAACCTCTGACCTCCTTTAACACCTAACCTGGGTCATGTTCTTTAGGACATGCAAAACATTTTATGCAATGGGGGGGAAGAGATAATATCTTATTGGAGAAATCCACATGGTGTCTTTGATGTCTAATGAACCTTGACCCCTGACCTCAGATAAACCTGATAGAAATCCCACAGCAGTATAATGTACCCACTATGAGCATTAGCGTTTTAAAACTGTAAACCTACTTCTAGTCACTTGGTAATAGGTAACTTTAGGGCTTATTTATAAGTTAACCATTTGTGTAAGCCTACTAGGTTAGGTGGTATAAGAGAGCCTATGTGTGTTAAAAACATTTTAGACGCTGTTCATCACATGGTCTTTAGTTGTGTTGCACGACCAATGTTTGGTTAGTTAAGACACCCTTTATGAATTAATCATCATAGCATGAGTTATTTATAGATATAAAGTGGAATGAGCTTTACTATAATTACTTTCCCTTGTACATTAGGTTAAATTGTGTGTGTGTGTGTGTGTGTGTGTGTGTGTGTGTGTGTGTGTGTGTGTGTGTGTGAACGTGTCTGTGTGTGTTAGCATGTGCTTGGTTGCTAATGTTTTTATGCATTGGTGTGTGCATGTGCAGGCTTGACCGTATTGCTTGATGGGTCGTAGGGATTGAGTGGAGGTGTGCAGTTTGTGATGGATTCTCTCTCTCTCTCTCTCTCTCTCTCTCTCTCTCTGTCTCTCTCTCTCTCTCTCTCTATACCCACAGTGTTTTCACGTTCTTTCTCTCTCTCACCCCACACTGTTTAAAATTCTCTCTCTCTTTTTCTCTCTCCCCCCATAGTGTATTCATGTTCTCTCTCTCTCTACCCCCCACAGTGTATTCATGTTCTCTCTCTCTCTGTTCCCCCATAGTGTTTCACGTGTTCTACCTGCCGGAACCGGCTGGTCCCAGGGGACAGGTTCCACTATATCAACGGCAGCCTGTTCTGTGAACACGACAGACCCACAGCGCTCATCAATGGACATTTGAGTTCACTGCAGACAAACCCACTACTGCCCGACCAGAAGGTATGTACTGTAGGAATCACACTACGTTCCTAACCTAGTGTCTGCTAATAATAGCGATGTATACAGTTATGTATCGGGATAGTATTTTTTTTACAATATTACTATATTATGTTTGAGCTAGTCCTGCGCCAAAACTCTGCTATTTGTCCATCAAATCAAACTTTATTTGTCACATGCGCCGAATACAACAAGTGTAGACCTTACAGTGAAATGCTTACTTACAAGCACTTAACCAACAGTGAAGTTCAAGAAGAGTTAAGAAAATATTTACCAAATAAACTAAAGTAAAAAATAATAAAAAGTAACACAATAACATAACAATAACGAGGCTATATACAGGGGGTACCAGTACTGAGTCAGTGTGCGGGGGTACAGGTTAGTCAAGGTAATTTGTACATATAGGTAGGGGTGAAGTGACTGAGCGTGTTGTCCATCTTCCAACATGTTTTCAGCACTTTCATTTCCATGACTGATCAAAACTAGTTTTCTCATGGCTCTCTCTCGTCTCTCTGCAGCAGACACGCTCTAATATGTTTGGAACATCGTATCACTATAAAATCACAGTATCGAATCACAATACAGTGCCCTGGCTTTTTTCCTATTTTGTTGTATTACAACCTTTAATTGAAATAGATTTTTATTTGGATTTCATGTAATGGACATATACAAAATAGTCCAAATTGGTGAAGTGAAATGAAAAAAGTACTTTTTTTTTTAAATTAAAAAATGGAAAAGTGGTGCGTGCATATGTATTCACCCCCTTTGCTATGAAGCCCCTAAATAAGAAACGCAACACCTCTCATCACCCCGAGAACACCATCCTCACAGTGAAGCATGGTGGTGGCAGCGTCATGCTGTGGGGATGTTTTTCATCGGCAGGGACTGGGAAACTGGTCGGAATTGAAGGAATGATGGATGGCGCTAAATACAGGGAAATTCTTGAGGGAAACCTGTTTCAGTCTTCCAGAGATTTGAGACTGGGACAACTTTAGGTTAAACTTCCAGCAGGACAAAAACCCTAACCATACTGCTAAAGCAAAACTCGAGGGGAAACATTTACATGTCTTGGAATGACCTAGTCAAAGCCCACACCTCAATCCAATTGAGAATCTATGGTATAACTTAAAGATTGCTGTACACCAGCGGAACCCATCCTACTTGAAGGAGCTGGAGCAGTTTTGCCTTGAAGAATGGGCAAAAATCCCAGTGGCTAGATGTGCCAAGCTTATAGAGACATACCCCAAGAGACTTGCAGCTGTAATTGCTGCAAAAGGTGGCTCTACAAAGTCTTGGCTTTGGGGGGTGAATAGTTATTTTTTTTGTCTTATTTTTAGCTTTTTTCACAATGAAAAATATTTTTCATCTTCAAAGTGGTAGGCATGTTGTGTAAATCAAATGATACAAACCCCCAAAAATCAATTTTAATTCCAGGTTGTAAGTCAACAAAATAGGAAAAATGCCAAGGGGGATGAATACTTTTGCAAGCCACTGCACATATAGAATCGTAAGAATCGCAATACATACCGTATCAGCACCTAAGTATGGTGATAATATGGTATGGTGAGGTCCCTCAGTATGGTGATAATATGGTACGGTGATAATATGGTATGGTGAGGTCCCTCAGTATGGTGATATATGGTACGGTGATAATATGGTATGGTGAGGTCCCTCAGTATGGTGATAATATGGTATGGTGAGGTCCCTCAGTATGGTGATAATATGGTATGGTGAGGTCCCTCAGTATGGTGATATATGGTACGGTGATAATATGGTATGGTGAGGTCCCTCAGTATGGTGATAATATGGTATGGTGATGTCTCTCAGTATGGTGGTAATATGGTACGGTGATAATATGGTATGGTGAGGTCCCTCAGTATGGTGATAATATGGTATGGTGATGTCTCTCAGTATGGTGATAATATGGTATGGTGATGTCCCTCAGTATGGTGATAATATGGTATGGTGAGGTCCCTCAGTATGGTGATAATATGGTATGGTGAGGTCCCTCAGTATGGTGATAATATGGTATGGTGATGTCTCTCAGTATGGTGATAATATGGTATGGTGATGTCTCTCAGTATGGTGATAATATGGTATGGTGAGGTCCCTCAGTATGGTGATAATATGGTATGGTGAGGTCCCTCAGTATGGTGATAATATGGTATGGTGAGGTCCCTCAGTATGGTGATAATATGGTATGGTGAGGTCCCTCAGTATGGTGATAATATGGTATGGTGAGGTCCCTCAGTATGGTGATAATATGGTATGGTGATGTCTCTCAGTATGGTGATAATATGGTATGGTGAGGTCCCTCAGTATGGTGATAATATGGTATGGTGATGTCCCTCAGTATGGTGATAATATGGTACAGTGATAATATGGTATGGTGATGTCTCTCAGTATGGTGGTAATATGGTACGGTGATAATATGGTATGGTGAGGTCCCTCAGTATGGTGATAATATGGTATGGTGAGGTCCCTCAGTATGGTGATAATATGGTATGGTGAGGTCCCTCAGTATGGTGATAATATGGTATGGTGAGGTCCCTCAGTATGGTGATAATATGGTATGGTGAGGTCCCTCAGTATGGTGATAATATGGTATGGTGATGTCTCTCAGTATGGTGATAATATGGTATGGTGAGGTCCCTCAGTATGGTGATAATATGGTATGGTGATGTCCCTCAGTATGGTGATAATATGGTATGGTGAGGTCCCTCAGTATGGTGATAATATGGTATGGTGAGGTCCCTCAGTATGGTGATAATATGGTATGGTGAGGTCCCTCAGTATGGTGATAATATGGTATGGTGAGGTCCCTCAGTATGGTGATAATATGGTATGGTGAGGTAATTCTCAGCCCTAGCTAATACATGACTGTGTTTGTAGCTTGAGCACTGGAGGTTGTTAGCCAGGGGTGCCACCTGTCACTCCTGTAGTCTAAGACAAAGAGTGCAACATTTTGACTTGAAGGTCTTTGTCAGGCTTGAAACCTACCTAACATAACCCTCTGTCTGTCAGCTAATGAATGACAACTAGCTTGAACACTGGTTGTAGCTTGTAACTTTCTTAATCTTTTGTTTTGTTTTACTGAAACAAAAATAAAACTCAGCACCTTTTATTTTCGCAAGAAATAAAAGATAATATTAGAAAACTTTCAAATGAAATACAAACAACATCATGAATCAGGGAGTTTTTGTTGTTGCTGTTAAAAACACGGCTCTGCTAGTTACTTACTGTATCCACACACACAGGCTACCTGTAGCTGTCAGGGCTTGGGCCAGACGAGGAAAAGTGCCATTGCCAGTGTCATTCAATCGGGAGCGAATTTGTTACAGTGACTATCATCCCCTTCAAAGAATATGACATTCTATGCAAGCCAGACACCAGTAAACAAGGGGTGTTGTCACGTCCTGACCAATAGAAAGATGTTATTTTCTATGGTAGTGTAGGTCAGGGCGTGACAGGTTTTTCTCTCTCTATGTTTTCTATTTCTATGTTCAGGTTCTAGTTTTGTATTTCTATGTTGGGGTTTTGTTTGGGATGATCTCCAATTAGAGGCAGCTGGTCCTCGTTGTCTCTAATTGGAGATCATACTTAAGTAGGGTTTTTTTCCACCTAGGTTTGTGGGAGATTATCTTTGAGTCAGTGTATGTGTCACGGTTTGTTGTTTTTGTTATTCAGTTATTTATATGTAGTGCATAGTTTCACAGTGTAAATAAAATGTGGAACGACTGTCACGTCCTGAGCAGTAAAAGAGGTTGTTTGTTATTGTAGTTTGGTCAGGGCGTGGCAGGGGGTGTTTGTTTTATGTGTTTCGGGGGTTTTGGTATATGTTCTATGTTAGTATATTTCTATGTCCGTGTCTAGTTTTTCTATTTCTATGTTTAGGGTTTATGTTTGACCTTCAATTGGAGGCAGCTGTTTCTTGTTGCCTCTAATTGGAGGTCCTATTTAGTAGAGGTTTTTCAGCTTGTGTTCGTGGGTGGTTGTTTTCAGTCTAGTGTTTTGTACCTGACGGAACTGTTAAGCTGTCATTCGTTTTTTTTGTTTTGTTTACGTGTTCAATAAAAGTTCAAATGAGCACTCAACCCGCTGCGCCTTGGTCTACTCCCTTCGACGGCCGTTACAACGACACACACGCTGCACTTTGGTCCGCTCCTCCTTTCGACAACCGTGACAGGTGTGGCTGCAGGCAGCTATAAAAACCTCATAATTCCTCGCAACCTTTTTCATACTTATGATTATGTATTGACAACATTGATTAATTTACTCTTTACTGAAAGCAGCGCTGCAATAGATATTACATCTTATTGACCAAAGATGAATTTTAATTTTGGATGGGGGGGGCGATAGATTTTTCCATCATTCGGTTGGTTGAAGTACATTTTTTTTTGCTTTTCCATCATGATGAGTGACAGTAGGGCCTCCGTTGATTTATTACATCCAGTACCAGGTCTGAGATGTGACGGCATGGCCCGCGGGTTCATCACAGATCTCATGCTGTTTGTCGATGAGGAAAAGTCTTATTGTAAATAAATGATAAAAGGTTCAACACATGCTTATAACAAGTTATAGAGCATTATATGCCATAACACAAATCTGATGAGGAAAAAGTTTGTGTAACATTCTGTATGAATAATCGCCATTTCATAAATGCACTATAACACACAACATAACATTATAAATAAACTTCTAATGCATTATGAACAGGCTAGTCATAGAGATGCTACCAAAGTTCCAGCTATTAGTTCTGCTATTTGGGGCTTGTCCTGGTTTAGGGTTTTATCTCCCCCCTCCAGCTGAAGCAATGTCAGCCAGACCACTCATTTACTCTACTGCACTACAAACATAATAACATTAGTTTAATGTTATATAATGACATTAGTATAACATTAGTTTATTCCCCTCTTTCTGTCTGTCGTGCCAGTAGGTGATCATATCATATGGGTCATAACACAGTTTTATTAGTGCTTCATCTGGATGTATCAGAGGACATTTTATGTGTGTGGGTGTGTGTGTGGGTGTGGGTGTGGGTCGGTGAGTGGGTGGGTGGATGTGTGTGTGTGTGTGTGTGTGGGTCCGCCCCGTTGCGTGAGTTGACTGTGTGCGTCCCTTTGTTCGTACTTGCGGCAAGTGCTTGTGTGTGTGTGTGTGTGTGTGTGTGTGTGTGTGTGTGTGTGTGTGTGTGTGTGTGTGTGTGTGTGTGTGTGTGTGTGTGTTCAGTAAGAGGAGGAGCTGTGCTCTCAGAACATCTGAGTCTTACTGAAAGAGAGGAGTGATATTGTTGAGAGTAGGACCATACATTTCACCTTGAGTGGAGCTGCGAGGGAGCTCCCTCCCTCCATTAAGCCCCTCTCCCTCCGCTCCCTCCCTCCATTAAGCCCCTCTCCCTCCGCTCCCTCCCTCACCAGGCCTTTTAGGGCCTCGTCACTTTTTTTATTTTTTATTTTTTATTTTTTTACAAATCAGCGCTAAGAGCAGCTCACATTCAAATTGAAAGCCTTTGCATTATCTGGCTTAATTTTAAATGTCTGTTTAAGCCTCCCGCTCACCCCTCCAGCCCCACGTCTCTCTCACCACGCAGGCTGCAGTAAATATGAGGACTCATTGTTTATTGATGCTTCAACATCAATTGCAGTGAAACCAGCTGAATTATTAATGTTAAAATGCAATCTGAATATGGGCTCCGGTGCTTTAATTATAGGAGCGAGAGAGAGAATTATTAAACACACACACACTCACTCACACACACACACACACACACACACACACACACACACACACACACACACACACTCGCGCGCTTAAAATGATCTTGCTGAGGAGGCACTTTATTGAATGTATATTATGTTCCCGTATTGGGATGGATTCGGGATGCATTCAGGAGTATATTATGTTCCCGTATTGGGATGCATTCCGGATGCATTCAGGAGTATATTATGTTCCCGTATTGGGATGCATTCCGGATGCATTCAGGAGTATATTATGTTCCCGTATTGGGATGGATTCCGGATGCATTCAGGAGTATATTATGTTCCCATATTGGGATGCATTCCGGATGCATTCAGGAGTATATTATGTTCCCGTATTGGGATGCATTCCGGATGCATTCAGGAGTATATTATGTTCCCGTATTGGGATGGATTCCGGATGCATTCAGGAGTATATTATGTTCCCATATTGGGATGCATTCCGGATGCATTCAGGAGTATATTATGTTCCCGTATTGGGATGGGTCCGGGATGCATTCAGGAGTATATTATGTTCCCGTATTGGGATGCATTCCGGATGTATTCAGGAGTATATTATGTTCCCGTATTGGGATGGGTCCGGGATGCATTCAGGAGTATATTATGTTCCCGTATTGGGATGCATTCCGGATGTATTCAGGAGTATATTATGTTCCCGTATTGGGATGGATTCCGGGATGCATTCAGGAGTATATTATGTTCCCGTATTGGGATGGGTCCGGGATGCATTCAGGAGTATATTATGTTCCCGTATATTGGGATGGATTCCGGGATGCATTCAGGAGTATAGGACCCCTAATTGTGTTTGGCCTTTCTCCTCCTATTCAGTTTTAAAGAACAGTACTTTAGTAAACACAGAGTGGTTATAACTCTTCCAGCAGTCTCAAAAGCACAAAACATTGTGTGATTTCACAGTGACATAATTGGTGTTGTCTGTGTCAGTGGCGGCGACAACACGGCAGTGTCGGCGGCGGCAGTGCAGGACATTTGATGCTCATTTATTAAGTAGCTTCCCGGCTTCACCCTAATCACTTTGTTCAGGACAGACAAATAACCTTTCTTTCTCATCCAGTGTCTGAACTCTGGGGAACCAGACCGTCCCAGTCAGCTACAGCACTCTAATTAGCCCCAAAGTGGGGCTTCGCAATTACTAATAGACTAAAGCCTTCTCAGTGGTTGCAGCGAATAGAAGAACAGGGGATGTAAATTGCCCCCTAGAATCTTAAAAACAAAAAGAGAAATATGGAGAATAAAAAGTTCTGACTGTTCTGACAGCAAAACAGAATAGAATGGTTCCTCAGACACATTCTAATTATCTTTGTTCCTCTGTATTTTTCTCTTTCACAAAGAACTTTGTCAATACTCTTGGGATTGTGTTTGTTAGAGCATTGTTAGAATTATAAGAAAAAATACTAACTTTATAAATGTGCTTCACAAAGCCTCACTGATCAATAAATGAAGTGCAGGCTTTAAAGGAGCTGGCAAAAGTGAGAAGAATCTTCATAAGACAGACACAAGAAATGTAGACGCCATTTTGAAACATTGCTTCTGTGTGACTGAGAATGAGGAGGCTAAGGGAATGACAAGGGAATGGCAAATAAGAATGGCACCATATGAGATTGGCAAACATACAGTGAATTGAGAAATCACGTAACTCAGCTAACCAAAATAAGAAGAAACTATACTATGGAACAAAGATAAATGATATAAAGAATGATAGTAAAAAGCTCTGGAGTACTTTAAATGTAATTCTACGTAGAAAAGCTAACTCAGCTCCATTGTTCATTGAGGCTGATGGCTTGTTCATAACAAAACCCTTTGATATTGCCAACCACTTTAATAACTTTTTTTGTAGACATGATTAGCAAACTTAGGAATGACATGCAAACAATTGATATCATTGATCATAACATATTGCTTGAAAATATAACATTACATTTTTTACATTGACATTTTAGTCATTTAGCAGACGCCCTTATCCAGAGCGACTTACAGTAGTGAATGCATACATTTCATTTCATTTCATACATTATTTTTCTGTGCTGGCCCCCCGTGGGAATCGAACCCACAACCCTGGTGTTGCAAACACCATGCTCTACCAACTGAGCTACAGGGAAGGCTGTACATCCTCTGTCTTATCATGGATGGACAGCTACATATCCAATAGAACACAGAGGGTTTTCTTTAATGGAAGCCTCTCTAATGCAAATTTGGTTAAGTGTGGTGTACCGCAGGGCAGCCGGCTTGGACCATTATTGTTTTCTGTGTTTACTAATGACCTTCCACTGACCTTGAATCAAGCCTGTATGACCATGTATGTTGATAATTCAACAGTATACACGTCGGCTGCAACAGTAAAATAAGTAGCTGACACCCTTAACACAGAGCTCCAGTCAGTTTTGAAATGGGTAGCTAGCAGTAGGCTGGTGCTAAATATTTAAAAGCATATTTCTTGGGATAAATCACTCGCTCAACCCTAAACCTCATATTATTGAATAATATGTCTATTGAGAAACTTGAGGAGACTAAACTGCTGGGGTGTCCTCTTTGATATCAAGCTATCATGGTCAAAACATATTGACTTAATGGATACTAAAGCGGGAAGCGGTCTTTCCATCCTAAGGTGTTTCACGATATCCCCGTTCAACCAGACAGACCCTAGTTTTATCGCACCTGGACTAAAGTCCAGTTGGGTGGTCACGTGCAGCAAAGAAGGACGTAGGCAAATTGCAGTTGGTCCATAACAGAGCAGCACGTATTGCACTTAGTTGTATACGGAGGACGAATGTCAATGACATGCATGTCAATCTCTCCTGGCTTAAAGAGATTGACTGCATCACTATTGGTCTTTGTGCGAGGTATTGATGTGTTGATGATACCGAACTGTCTGTTCAAGTAGTTGACACACAGTTCGGACACTCGTCGGTACAACACAAGGAAAGTAGGATGGAACACAAGACATTCAGCCAGAGGTCTCTTCACGGTCCCCAGGTCCAGAACAGAGGCTGGGAAACAGTGTTAAATAGAACCATGACTACATGGAACTCTCTGGTAACCCAGGTAACATGACTACATGGAACTCTCTGCCACCCCAGGTAACTCAAGCTAGCAATAAAACCAGATTTAAAAAAAAAAAACAGATAAAAAAATACCTTACGGTATGACGGGGAATGTGAAGAGACACACAGACAGTTGTATGCATTTTGTATTATATTTTGTATTGTATTATGTAGTGATATGTGATACTTGGTTGTGATACGACTGTGACATGTGGTTTTTAGATGAATGCACTAGCTGTGGGTCGCTCTGAATGGGAACGTCTGCTGAATGACTAAATTGTAATGTAAATGTAGTGCTATGTATTTTTATCTTTATTATGTATTTTATTTGTTGTGTTTTGTTTCCTGTTTGGACCCCAGGAAGCGTAGCCTTGGCGACAGCTAATTGGGGATCCTAATAAATACTAAATGCAAAATATCAGTAAGACCGGGGAAGTGAAGATTGTTAATTATTGTTGTTTTCATGTATCTTTTTTTGTCGATTGAATTTCCAGTTAAACTTATTATGCCCTTTTTCAACATTTCTCAACATTTTGCAACTTCTAACTTTTCTTCTCTTTGTCCCTGTCTCTCAGGTGTGTTAGGAGGGAGGTGTGCAAGAAGCAGGATGTGTGCCTTCATTTTAACCCTAGCTTATTGTCACCCACTACTTTCTGGATCCCTGTACCATCCCTCCTGCCCTGCCCCCCAGCCCTCCACCTGCTCTCCAGGCACCCAGACTCTTACCTGAGCCCCCAGGCAGCCTCCTCAATCTACCAAGACCCCCGCTTCTCTCCGTACAAAACACCCACCCTCGTCCCCACCCTAACTCCCTTTTACGGGTGAACATACCCCTGCTTGTGATGCGCCTGAGATGTGATTCTGAGGACTCCATGATTCTGACACTGGACTAAAAGGAGACTTGATCAGAACTGGAGGGACACTGAGAAAGAGAGGAAGAGGAACCGATTTGAGGATGGACAGAACGAGACAAATAAAGAGAGAAAAATACAAAATGAAGCTAATCAAGTTGCGGTTGTTTTTAAAATCTGCACACAGTTGTACATTTGTTTTTGTTTTGTTTTTAGTATCGGGGAAAGAAACGACTGTCTCCTTTAAATGTATCCCTCTATTCTTTTTCCATCCTACTTTCCTTCCAACCTGATATTCCCTCGTTCTTTATTTGAAGTGTTGTGAAGAGACTGTGTTTCTATTTTGGTGGTATATAAAACAAGACTAGGTTAAAAAGTATCCGTGGCTTTTTTGTGGAAACGTAATACCATTATGATGAGCATTCTCTTGGTGTATTTGTAAAACTACCATGTATGTATGCATGTAAATGTTTTTGTCCTGATGTGGCTCACAGTACATTCTGCTCCTGACACAGCCTAAAGGACCATACAGACCATAACGAATGTGGGCCGTGTGCAGCAGGTGTCTGTCCTATCGCCTCTGACCACAAACCACGGCCGTCAGTTTCTGTTCATTTACCGACGATTCTACATGCTGAATCACCACCGCTCATCGACACCCAGCAGATGATCTACTGCACACAGCCAATGTTGGTGTTGGTCTTTCCTGTCCTTAACCCCTACTCCTCTCCTCGCAACCTAAACCTGAACCTGAACCTAAACCTGAACCTGAACCCATGGCTTAACAAAAGAAAGATGTTCAGAGTCACTAATGTAGAGATTTTCACCAACCCTATAAATTCATGAATGAAAGAAAAATCTATTTGTGATATTTTCAGAGACATTTGCTCCAGTATGGTGTATTTGATTAATAAAAATAATTAAGATACAGAAACGCTTCCTCAATTTACTGCTGGCAGTTCTACACTTTATTTTACCCAACATATTCCATAATTTATTGAATTTTACACTTGGCAGTCTGCCAGTGATTAAAATGACAGAAGTTGGCTTGAACTTGGGTAGGCTACTTATAATAAACTTTATTAGTTCTGTGTTTTAAACTACATTTACTATAAGTCTTGAGGGATTTCAGTTCTTATTTGACTGTAATTTACCGTATGGTCATCCTGGGTTGTTTTTCATTACATTTCCGTAGCTAATTTATTTCCAACAGTCCTGTTTTTAGTCCAAATGGAACAGGATAATAACTGCATTTACTCTCATTCATTGTCCAGACACTCCTCTCTTTAATGACAGGCCTTCACTATGAAACTACTCACATTACGAATATAGAAAATAAGATTTCTGCATAGCCGTTATCAGTTCTAATGAGGAGGAACATCTAACTCAACTGAAAATGCATAAACATGTTTTTTTGTCTCTTTCCTGATCAAATTAACATTTTCCATTTATCAACCCTAATGCTCTGTTAGGTCATCAATCCTAATGTTATGTTAGGTCATCAACTCTAATTCTCTGTTAGGTCATCAACCCTAATTCTCTGTTAGGTCATCAATCCTAATGTTATGTTAGGTCATCAAACCTAATTCTCTGTTAGGTCATCAAACCTAATTCTCTGTTAGGTCATCAAACCTAATTCTCTGTTAGGTCATCAAACCTAATTTCTCTGTTAGGTCATCAACTCTAATTCTCTGTTAGGTCATCAACTCTAATGCTCTGTTAGGTCATCAACCCTAATGCTCTGTTAGGTCATCCAACCTAATTCTCTGTTAGGTCATCAACTCTAATTCTCTGTTAGGTCATCAACTCTAATTCTCTGTTAGGTCATCAACTTTAGTACTCTGGTAGAAGTAGTGGAACATATATCTTTGAAGATTCAATTACCGCCTAGAGAGAGAAGGTAGAGAGCGAGAGAAGACAGACTGAGAGGATAGGGAGAGAGAGAGAGAGAAAGTAGAGAGAGAGAGAGAGAGAGAGAGAGAGAGAAGGTAGAGTGCGAGAGAATACAGACAGAGAGGGTGGAGAGAGATAGAGAAGACAGAGAGAGAGAGGGTAGAGAGTGAGAGGAGAGAAAGAGGGGGAGAGAGAGAAGGTAGAGAGCGAGAGAATACAGACAGAGAGTGTGGAGAGAAAGAGAGAGAGAAGGTAGAGAGAGAGAGAGAGAGAGAGAGAGAGAGAAAGGTGTCTCCATAGCAGGCACAAATTGAATGGGCTATTTGTAGAACATATGTGTTTGAAGTGGTTGTAGACCTAATAGGTGTGAGGAAGGAAGGACACTGGTAATGACTACTATGCTGCCATGCTTATCCACAATTGCTAGGTGATTCCCAAATTATACACTGTTCATATATAGTGCACTACTTTTGACCAGGGCCCATAGGGCTTTGGTAAAATGTGTATCTTTTCAGCACACGTCTTCGGGGCATGGACTCTACAAGGTGTCGAAAGTGTTCCACAGGGATGCAGGCCCATGTTGACTCCAATTTTTCCCAAAGTTGTGTCAAATTGGCAGGATATCCTTTGGGTGGTGGACCATTCTTGATACACACGGAAAACTGTTGAATGTCAAAAACCCAGCAGCATTGCAGTTCTTGACACAAACCGGTGCGCCTGGCACCTACTTGATATCGTACCCCGTTCAAAGGCACTTAAATCTTTTGTATTGCCTATTCACCCTCTGAATGGCACATATACACCATCCATGTCTCAATTGTCTCAAAGCTTAAAAATCCTTCTTTAACCTGTTTCCTCCCCTTTATCTATACTGATTAGTTGATTTTACAAGTCTTATCATTAAGGGATCATAGCTTTTACCTGGATTTACCTGGTCAGTCTTTGTCATTGAAGGATCTTAATGTTTCGTATACTTGGTGGATATACTACTTTCTACTACTACTTGTTGGTGTTGCATGTTTTGAAATATTGACCTAAATTCCATACCACCCCCACGAACGTTGTCACTGCTGAAACATAGTGAAAAAAAGGCTGGACCATGTACAGTAGTGACCATTTTGACAAACCGTCTATTACAGATTCATTTGGATGACATTCTATATCCATACCTAATTAACAACATAGTAAAAACATTATTTGTAACCTGATGTTCAAAACTTTTACGTTTCATTCAGAGAAATATAATCTCTATTGTTCTCTGTAAAATGTTACATGTTGAATTACTTATGCATCTAATTAATGATGTTGTTAGATGTTTAAATGAACACTTTACCCAGCTTTATTTTGGCAAAATAACAGGCGTTTCGGTGTCAAGTGTGAATCATAGAGATACATAGAGAACTCTTGATGGATATAACTCTATGTAGTATTAACAAGTAGAGTACAGTAGAGTAAAGTACGGTAGGGTACATTACAGTAGAGTACAGTAGAACACAGTATAGTAAAGTACAGAACATTAGAGTACATTACAGTAGAGTACAGTAGAACACAGTGCAGTAGAGTACAGTACAGTAGAGTACATTACAGTAGAGTACGGTAGAACACAGTATAGTAGAGTACAGTGCAGTAGAGTACAGTACAGTAGAGTACATTAGAAGACAGTATAGTAGAGTACAGAACATTAGAGTACATTACAGTAGAGTACATTAGAACACAGTGCAGTAGAGTACACAACATTAGAGTACATTACAGTAGAGTACAGTAGAACACAGTACTGTAGAGTACATTACATTAGGGTACAGTAGAACACAGTACAGTAGAGTACATTACATTAGGGTACAGTAGAACACAGTACAGTAGGATAGAGTAAACAACATGTTTGTTATTGCCTTGGATTGAATTAGAACATATCATGATGTAAATAAATGTTACTACGTTTGGAGATTCAACACTTTTTTTAATATTGTTTTATTTGGGGTGGGGGGGGAAATATCTCTCTGTTCCACTCTATGTTGTAAAAATCAAAATGAAGTCTGAAAGACACAAAAATGAGAGAGAAAAGGAACTCACCTATAGCACACAGAACGATCTACCCTCTTACAGCCAAACGCTATGACAATCTTTCTTTGCCTTCTCTTGTCATCGTTAAGACTGGCTAAAATATGCTGTCTGAACAGGTGTAGTAGCAATGTTCTTTCCTTCCCACTGAAAAGCATCTGGAATCTAAATCATACCTTGTTTCAAACTCTCACAGACAAGTGTATTGAAACAGAAAGCCTGGACATTCAATTGTAATAAAACATTTTAAAAAAGAACGCCAGTCTTTGACCCGAGCCGGGAGTTGTTGGAGATTTGTTGGACATCAGGCAGATATTAACACAACCCTTTAAGTATGGTGTGAATGGAGTCTCTCATATACTGGCTGAGCAAACGGAGCAGTTATGCACTGGCCACGTGAACCTAGACGGAAAGGTCATGAACTGGTTATGGCTCACCAATTAAAACTGTCGGGTTATTCCTCAGTTTACTCCAAATCAACCTATTGTATGAACACAAGGGTGATTCAGTGGCATGTTATCAACCTTTTAAACTGCTTGTTTTTTATCTTCTCAATGTTTTTTATTGTTGTTTTTAAATTATAGTTTAATGCATTTCAAATAAATAACATTCAAATGATGGTATGAGACAGACAGTAAGTCCGTCTGCGTTGGAATGTAGGCTATCCCTGTGTGGAGGTCTGCTGTACTGTAATATTCTGACCTAATGAATCACTATTCACCAAAAGGTCATTCATCTAAACACATTTAACAATTTCAACCCTCTCTCCAATGTCAGGTTTTTCAGAGTCATTCATGTGCACGTAATCCATACGCCGGGACAGAGCTCTGATGTACCAGGGAGAAGCCTAATGCATCTCACCCACAACAATAGAATACACTTAAATGGTATGTCTTACCGCTGGGAAATTTGCTCAAACTTGAGCTCTTGGGGACACTGATAATGGAGGCACACTGGTACACTGTAGAACAGTAGGTGAGTGGTTTATAGACAAAGACAATTTCTCTATCTGTTATATTGTGACGTCTTAATTTAGCAGAGGTCTTTTAATTGATACAAAGCTTTATTGCTGCCAACAAGGTAAAATAAGTGAATCTATGTCATTTGAGCGAGATAAAGGTTTGTAAATTGACGCAAAAAAATTATTTTGTGGACAGTGGTGGAAAAATAATTCATTTGTCATACTTGAGTGAAAGTAAAGATACCTTAATAGAAAATGACTCGAGTAAAAGTGAAAGTCACCCAGTAAAATACTACTTGAGTAAAAGTCCAAAAGTATTTGGTTTAAAATATTCTTAAGTATCACAAGTAAATGGAATTGCTCAAATGTACTCAAAAGTAAAAGCAAAAGTATAAACTATTTCAAGCTCCTTATATTAAGCAAACTAGTCCGCACCATATATATATATATATATATATATATATATATATATATATATGTTTTTTTTTTTTTTTTTACGGATAGCCAGGGGCACACTCCAACACTCAGACATAATTTACAAATTAAGCATTTGTGTTTAGTGAGTCCGCGATCAGATCAGAGGCAGTAGGGATGTTCTCTTGGTAAGCATGTGAATTGGACCATTTTCCTGTCAAAATGTAACAAGTACTTTTGGGTGTCAGGCAAAATGTAACAGAGTAAAAAAGTACATTCCATTTCTTTAGGAATGTAGTCAAATAAAAAGTAAAGTAAACTACAGATACCCCCCCCCCAAAAAACGACTTAATAAGTAGTACTTTTAAATATTTTTTTACTTTACAGTACTTTACACCACTGGTTGTGGGTTACAAAAATAATGACATAGGTTGGAATGAAAGAAAGCATCTCGTTGGGTCTAATTTGACAATTTCACAAAGGTGACAATAAGGTGATTAAAGGGAAGGGGATAAACGATGGTGTGTTGAAAAGGTCTAACCGGGGTGATGGTGTGGGGTAGTTTGTCTTCATTGTTTTCACCGCACGTTTACACCTGCATACTTGTAATATTTGCTCAAGTCACAGCTTGCTTGACATTTCAGAAGGTGCCTCTGTTCTTACAGTTCTTTAGAGTGTTAATGACATATATTGTGAGTCCAAAAGATACTGTACTTTTAAACTGTGTAAAATAACATCGTAAGTAAACTGATAGATCTACAAGTCAATTCAACAAAGAGCGTCAGATCGAGAGACCATAAATGGGAACAGTCCTAACGAAGCCGTTTTTACCCCTGAAATGATGATCTTTTCCCCAGTCGCTCCCCAGGCTCCGCTACTCCCCAACGTAACATGCATTTACCATTACGGCTAGTACAGAGTACCATTACCACAAGTACAGAGCAAATAAACCGTGCGCTGCCATTAATACGCTGAAAGCCAGCTGGCTAGAATGGTCTATGGAACGTTAACTGAGCCTATTGAAGTAAAAAGAAAAAAAAAAAAAAAAGGCCTCTGGAAAGTATTACTTCCTCCACTTACTTTAGGCACCGTTGCCCATAATATATCCATCTATTATTTACACAACAATCAATAATTAAACTGGTTGAAGATTGACTTATCTTCCAACTCCTTAAACCACGTTTAACACATAGGTTTGTCTGCAGACCACCCCGCACCAGAACAGACCACACCAGACCATAAGACACAGTAACAGACCACACCAGACCACACCACACAATACCATACCATACCAGACCAGACCACACCACACCGTAACAGACCAGACCACACAGTAACAGACCACCCCACACCAGACCACACTACACAATACCATACCAGACCATACCATACCATACCAGACCATACCATACCAGACCACACCAGACCACACCAGACCACACCAGACCACACCACACCCTAACAGACCACCCCACACCAGACCAGACCACACCAGACCAGACCACACCACACCATACCAGACCATACCATACCAGACCACACCAGACCATACCAGACCACACCAGACCACACCACACCACACCACACTAGACCAGACCAGACCACACCACCCCACACTAGACCAGACCAGACCACACCACCCCACACCAGACCAGACCACACCAGACCAGACCACACCACACCATACCATACCATACCATACCAGACCACACCACACCACACCACACCATACCACACCATACCAGACCAGACCACACCAGACCACACCAGACCACACCACACCATACCACACCATACCAGACCACACCACACCATACCAGAAAACACCACACCAGACCATAGCAGACCACACTACACCACACCACACTAGACCAGACCAGACCAGACCACACCACACCAGACCACACCACACTAGACCAGACCAGACCAGACCACACCACCCCACACTAGACCAGACCAGACCACACCACCCCACACCAGACCAGACCACACCAGACCAGACCACACCACACCATACCATACCATACCATACCAGACCACACCACACCACACCACACCATACCACACCATACCAGACCAGACCACACCAGACCACACCAGACCACACCACACCATACCACACCATACCAGACCACACCACACCATACCAGAAAACACCACACCAGACCATAGCAGACCACACTACACCACACCACACTAGACCAGACCAGACCAGACCACACCACACCAGACCACACCATACCATACCAGACCACACCATACCATACCAGACCACACCATAACATAACAGGCCACACCATACCATACCAGACCACACCACACCACAACATACCATAGCAGACCACACCACACCAGACCACACCGTAACAGACCACACCACACCATACCAGACCACACCGTAACAGACCACACCACACCATACCACACCACACCACACCACACCACACCACACTACACCACAGCACAGCATACCATACTATACCATACCATACCACACCAGACCACACCACACCACACCATACCATACCATACCAGACCACACCATACCACACCATACAACAACAGACCGCACCACACCACACCATACCATACAATACCATACCAGACCACACCATACCACACCATACAACAACAGACCACACCACACAACACCATACCATACCATACCAGACCACACCACACCACTCCAGACCACACCACACCATGTCACAACAGATCACACCATACCACACCACACCATAGCAGACCACACCATACCACAACATACCATAGCAGACCACACCACACCATACCACAACAGACCAGACCACACCACACCATACCGTACCAGACCACACCAGACCACACCACAATATACCATAGCAGACCACACCAAACCATAACACAACAGACCACACCACACCAGACCACACCACACCACAACATACCATAGCAGACCACACCATACCATACCAGACAACACCACACCACAACATACCACAACATACCATAGCAGACCACACCACACCACACCAGACCAGACAACACCACTCCATGCCAGACCACACCAGACCACACCACACCAGACCACTTCACTCCATACCAGACCACACCGTAAAAGACCACACCACACCATACCAGACCACGCCACACCACACCATACCACACCATACCAGACCACACCACACCACACCATACCACACCCTACCAGACCAGACCAGACCACACCAGACCAAACCACACCACACCATACCACACCACACCACACCACACCAGACCATACCACAACAGACCACACCACACCATACCAGACCAGACCACACCAGACCATACCATACCACACCACACCACACCACACCATACCATACCACACCAGGCAACACCACACCAGACCAGACCACATCACACCAGACCGTACCACACCAGAACAAACAAGACCACACCAAACCATACCATACCATACTATACCACACCAGACCACACCACACCACACCAGACCACACCAGACCACACCACACCAGACCATACCATACCATACCACAGCAGACCATACCACACCAGACCACACCACACCAGACCAGACCACACCACACCCTACCATACCAGAACACACCAGACCAGACCAGACCACACCAGAACATACCACACCAGACCACACCAGACCACACCACACCAGACCACACCACAACACACCACACCAGAACTCACCAAACCACACCACACCACACCAGACCACATCACACCAGACCACACCACACCAGAACACACCACACCAGAACTCACCAAACCACACCACACCACACCAGACCACACCACACCACAACACACCAAACCAGACCACACCAGACCACACCACACCAGAATACACCACACCAGACCACACCAGACCACACCAGACCAGACCACACCACACCAGACCATACCAGATCACACCACACCAGAATACACCAGACCAGACCACACCAGACCAGACCACACCACACCACAACATACCATAGCAGACCACACCATACCATACCAGACCACACCACACCACAACATACCACAACATACCATAGCAGACCACACCACACCACACCAGACCAGACAACACCACTCCATACCAGACCACACCAGACCACACCACACCAGACCACACCACACCAGACCACTTCACTCCATACCAGACCACACCAGACCACACCACACCAGACCACACCACACCAGACCACTTCACTCCATACCAGACCACACCGTAACAGACCACACCACACCAGACCAGACCACGACACACCACACCATACCACACCATACCAGACCACACCACACCACACCATACCACACCCTACCAGACCAGACCAGACCACACCAGACCAGACCAAACCACACCACACCATACCACACCACACCACACCACACCAGACCATACCACAACAGACCACACCATACCAGACCAGACCACACCAGACCACACCATACCATACCACACCACACCACACCATACCATACCACACCAGGCAACACCACACCAGACCAGACCACATCACACCAGACCGTACCACACCAGACCAAACCAGACCACACCAAACCATACCATACCATACTATACCACACCAGACCACACCACACCACACCAGACCACACCAGACCACACCACACCAGACCATACCATACCATACCACAGCAGACCATACCACACCAGACCACACCACACCATACCATATCATACCACACCAGAACAACACCAGACCACACCACACCACACCAGACCATACCATACCACACCAGACCATACCACACCACACCACACCACACCACACCATACCACAACAGACCACACCATACAATACCATACCAGACCACACCACACCATACCATACCAGACCACACCACACCACAACATACCACAACGTACCATAGAAGACCACACCATACCATACCAGACCACATCACACCACAACATACCGTAGCAGACCACATCACACCAGACCAGACAGCACCACTCCATACCAGACCACACCAGACCACACCACACCAGACCACTTCACTCCATACCAGACCGTAACAGACCACACCACACCAGACCAGACCACGCCACACCACACCACACCATACCAGACCACACCACACCACACCACACCACACCACATCACACCATACCACACCATACCATACCAGACCAGACCAGTCCACACCATACCACACCACACCACACCACACCACACCACATCACACCATACCACACCAGACCACACCACACCACACCACACCACATCACACCATACTACACCATACCATACCAGACCAGACCACACCAGACCACACCACACCATACCATACCATACCACACCAGACCACACCACACCACACCAGACCACACCAGACCACACCACACCAAACAAGACCACACCATACCATACCACACCAGACCATACCACAACAGACCACACCACATCATACCAGACCAGACCAGACCAGACCACACCACACCAGACCACAACACACCATACCACACCACACCACACCATGCCATACCACACCAGACCACACCACACCACACCAGACCAGACCACATCACACCAGACCGTAACACACCAAACCACACCATACCATACCATATTACACCAGACCACACCACACCAGACCACACCACACCAGACCATACCATACCATACCATACCACACCAGACCAGACCAGACCATACCATACCACACCACACCAGACCAGACCAGACCACAACACACCCTACCATACCAGAACACACCAGACCAGACCAGACCACACCAGAACATACCACACCAGACCAAACCTGACCACACCACACCAGACCACACCACACCAGAACACACCACACCAGAACTCACCAAACCACACCACACCACACCAGACCACACCACACCAGACCACACCACACCAGAACACACCACACCAGAACTCACCAAACCACACCACACCAGACCAGACCACACCACACCACACCAGAACACACCAAACCAGACCACACCAGACCACACCACAACAGAATACACCACACCAGACCACACCAGACCACACCAGACCAGACCACACCACACCAGACCATACCAGATCACACCACACCAGAACACACCAGACCAGACCACACCAGACCAGACCACACCACAACATACCATAGCAGACCACACCATACCATACCAGACCACACCACACCACAACATACAACAACATACCATAGCAGACCACACCACACCACACCAGACCAGACAACACCACTCCATACCAGACCACACCAGACCACACCACACCAGACCACTTCACTCCATACCAGACCACACCAGACCACACCACACCAGACCACACCACACCAGACCACTTCACTCCATACCAGACCACACCGTAACAGACCACACCACACCATACCAGACCACGCCACACCATACCACACCATACCAGACCACACCACACCACACCATACCACACCCTACCTGACCAGACCACACCAGACCAAACCACACCACACCATACCACACCACACCACACCACACCACACCAGACCATACCACAACAGACCACACCACACCATACCAGACCAGACCACACCAGACCACACCACACCATACCATACCACACCACACCACACCACACCACACCACACCATACCATACCACACCAGGCAACACCACACCAGACCAGACCACATCACACCAGACCGTACCACACCAGACCAAACCAGACCACACCAAACCATACCATACCATACTATACCACACCAGACCACACCACACCACACCAGACCACACCAGACCACACCACACCAGACCATACCATACATTTACATTTAAATTTAAGTCATTTAGCAGACGCTCTTATCCAGAGCGACTTACAAATTCATACCACAGCAGACCATACCACACCACACCACACCACACCATACCACAACAGACCACACCATACAATACCATACCAGACCACACCACACCATACCATAAAAGACCACACCACACCACAACATACCACAACATACCATAGAAGACCACACCATACCATACCAGACCACATCACACCACAACATACCGTAGCAGACCACACCACACCAGACCAGACAGCACCACTCCATACCAGACCACACCAGACCACACCACACCAGACCACTTCACTCAATACCAGACCGTAACAGACCACACCACACCAGACCACACCACACCACACCACACCACATCACACCATACCACACCATACCATACCAGACCAGACCACACCAGACCAGTCCACACCATACCACACCACACCACACCACACCATACCATACCAGACCAGACCAGACCACACCAGACCACACCACACCATACCATACCATACCACACCAGACCACACCACACCACACCAGACCACACCAGACCACACCACACCAAACAAGACCATACCATACCATACCACACCAGACCATACCACACCAGACCACACCACACCAGACCACACCACACCACACCACACCTCACCATACCATACCACACCAGACCATACCACAACAGACCACACCACATCATACCAGACCAGACCAGACCAGACCACACCACACCACACCAGACCACAACACACCATACCACACCACACCACACCACACCACACCATGCCATACCACACCAGACCACACCACACCACACCAGACCAGACCACATCACACCAGACCGTACCACACCAAACCACACCATACAATACCATATTACACCAGACCACACCACACCAGACCAAACCACACCACACCAGACCATACCATACCACACCAGACCAGACCATACCACACCACACCACACCACACCATACCATGCCAAACCAGACCACACCACACCACACCATACCACAACAGACCACACCAGACCATACCATACCAGACCACACCATACCACAACAGACCACACCATACCACACCACACCACACCATACCAGACCACACCACACCACACCAGACCACACCACACCACACAACAACATACCACACCAGACCAGACAACACAACACCACACCAGACCACACCACACCACACCAGACCAGACCACACCACACCATACCAGAACACACATGACCACACCAGAACATACCACACCATACCAGACCACACCATACCACACCACACCAGACCAGACCACAACACACCACACCAGAACACACCACACCAGACCACACCAGACCAGACCACACCATACCAGACCACACCACACCAGAACACACAATACCACACCACACCATAGCAGACCACACCACACCAGATCACACCATACCACAACATACCATAGCAGACCACACCATACCAGACCACACCACACCACAACATACCACAACATACCATAGCAGACCACACCATACCATACCAGACCACACCACACCACAACATACCATAGCAGACCACACCACACCACACCACACCAGACCAGACAACACTACTCCATATCAGACCACACCAGACCACACCACACCAGACCACACCACACCAGACCACATCACTCCATACCAGACCACACCATAACAGACCACACCACCCCACACCAAAGCACACCACACCATACCAGACCAGACCAGACCAAACCACACCAGACCACACCGTAACAGACCACACCACACCATACCATACCAGACCAGACCACACCACACCACACCACACCACACCATACCATACCACACCAGACCACACCACACCACACCACACCAGACCAGACCACACCACAACAGACCGTACAACACCAGACCACACCACACCACACAATACCATACCATACCATACCACACCAGACCACACCACACCACACCAGACAACACCACACCACACCACACCATACCATATCATACCACACCAGACCACACCACACCACACTAGACCACACCAAACAAGACCATACCATACCATACCATACCACACCAGACCAGACCAGACCAAACCAGACCACACCACACCACACCATACCATACCACACCAGACCACACCACACCAGACCATACCATACCACACCAGACCATACCACAACAGAACACACCACACCATACCAGACCATACCATACCAGACCAGACCACAGCACACCATACCACACCACACGACACCACACCATACCATACCAGACCAGACCACACCACACCAGACCAGACCACATCACACCAGACCGTACCACACCAGACCACACGAGACCACACCAAACCACACCATACCATACCATACTACACCAGACCACACCACACCACACCACACCAGACCACACCACACCAGACCATACCATACCATACCATATCATACCACACCAGACCACACCACACCAGACCACACCACACCACACCAGACTATACCATACCAGACCATACCACACCAGACCATACCACACCACACCACACCATACCATACCACACCAGACCACACCACACCACACCATACCAAAACAGACCACACCATACCATACCATACCAGACCCCACCAGACCACACCACACCATACCACAACAGACCACACCACACCACACCATACCAGACCACACCACACCATACCACACCACACCACACCACAACAGATACCACAACAGACCACACCATACCAGACCACACCACACCATACCAGACCACACCAGACCAGACCACACCACACCACACCATACCATACCACACCAGACCACACCACATCAGACCAGACCACACCACACCAGACCACACCAAACCATACCACACCAGACCAGACCAGACCACACCACACCACACCACACCATACCACAACAGACCACACCATACCATACCAGACCACGTCACACCACACCATACCAGAACACACCAGACCACACCACACCATATCACAACAGACCACACCACACCATACCATACCAGACCACACCACACCATACCACAACAGACCACACCATACCATACCATACCAGACCACACCACACCATAATAGACCACACCAGACCACACCACACCACACAACAACATACCACAGCAGACCACACCACACCATACAACAACAGACCACACCACACCATACCAGACCACACCACACCACACCACACTACACCACACCATACCACAACAGACCACACCATACCAGACCACACCACACCACACCAAACCATATCATACCAGACCACACCAGACCACACCACACCACACCAGAACACACCAGATAACACAACACCACACCAAACCATACCAGACCACACACCACACCACACCACAACATACCACACCAGACCCCACCACACCAGACCACACCACACCAGACCACACAAAACCACACCAGACCAGACCACACCAGACCAGACCACACCACACCAGAACACACCACACCAGAACTCACCAAACAACACCACACCACACCAGACCACACCACACCACAACACACCAGACCACACAAAACCATACCAGAACACACCACACCAGACCAGACCACACCACACCAGAACACACCAGACCACACCAGACCAGACAACACAACACCACACCAGACCACACCACACCACACCAGACCAGACCAGACCACACCACACCCTACCATACCAGAACACACCAGACCAGACCACACCAGAACATACCACACCAGACCACACCAGACCACACCACACCAGACCACACCACACCAGAACACACCACACCAGAACTCACCAAACCACACCACACCACACCAGACCACACCACACCAGACCACACCACACTAGAACACACCACACCAGAACTCACCAAACCACACCACACCACACCAGACCACACCACAACACACCACACCAGAACACACCAAACCAGACCACACCAGACCACACCACACCAGAATACACCACACCAGATCACACCAGACCACACCAGACCAGACCACACCACACCAGATCACACCACACCAGAACACACCAGACCAGACCACACCAGACCACACCAGACCAGAACACACCACACCAGACCACACCAGACCAGACCAGACCAGACCAGACCACACCAGACCACACCACACCAGAACACACCAAACCACACCACACCACACCATTGTTGCCTCACTTTGAGTTCTTAGGAAACTATATAGTATTTTGTTTTTTTATGTTTTATTTCTTACATTGTTACTCCAGGAAATCTTAAGTCTTATTACATACAGCCGGGAAGAACCATTGGATATACAGTTGAAGTCGGGAATTTACATACACTTAGGTTGGAGTCATTAAAACTCATTTTTCAACCACTCCACAAATTTCTTCTTAACAAAATATAGTTTTGGCAAGTCGGTTAGGACATTCTGCATGACACAAGTAAACTTTTAAAAAATTGTTTACATACAGATTATTTCACTTATAATTCACTATATTACAATTCCAGTGGGTCAGAAGATCACATACACTAAGTTGACTGTGCCTTTAAAGAGCTTGGAAAACTCCAGAAAATGATGTCACGGCTTTAGAAGCTTCTGATAGGCTAATTGACATTATTTGAGTCAATTGGAGGTGTACCTGAGGATGTATTTCAAGGCCTACCTTCAAACTCAGAGAGTCTTTGTTTGACATCATGGGAAAATCAAAAGAAATCAGCCAAGATCTCAGAAAAAAATTGTAGACCTCCACAAGTCTGGTTCATCCTTGGGAGTAATTTCCAAACGCCTGAAGGTACCATGTTTATCCGTACAAGCAATAGTACGCAAGTATAAACACCATGGGACCACGCAGCCGTCATACCGCTCAGGAAGGAGATGCGTTCTGTCTCCTAGAGATGAACATACTTTGGTGTGGAAAGTGCAAATCAATTCCAGAACAACAGCAAAGGACCTTGTGAAGATGCTGGAGGAAACAGGTACAAAAGTATCTATATCCACAGTAAAACAAGTCCTATATCGACATAACCTGAAAGACCGTTCAGCAAGGAAGAAGCCACTACTCCAAAACGGCCATAAAAAAAGCCAGACTATGGTTTGCAAATGCACATGGGGACAAAGATCATACATTTTGGAGAAATGTCCTCTGGTCTGATGAAACAAAAATAGAACTGTTTGGCCATAATGACCATCGTTATGTTTGGAGGAAAAAGGGGAAGGCTTGCAAGCCCAAGAACACCATCCCAACCGTGAAGCATGGGGGTGGCAGCATCCTGTTGTGGGGGTGCTTTGCTGCAGGAGGGACTGGTACACTTCATAAAATAGATGGCATCACGAGGGAGGAAAATTATGTGGATATATTGAAGCAACATCTCAAGACATCAGTCAGGAAGTTAAAGCTTGGTCGCAAATGGGTCTTCCAATTCAACAATGACCCCAAGCACACTTCCAAAGTTGTGGCAAAATGGCTTAAGGACAACAAAGTCAAGATATTGGAGTGGCCATCACAAAGCCCTGACCTCAACCCTATAGAAAATGTGTGGGTAGAACTGAAAAAGCGTGTGCGAGCAAGGAGGCCTACAAACCTGTTTCAGTTACACAAGCTCTGTCAGGAGGAATGGGCCAAAATTCATAGAACTTATTGTGGGAAGCTTGTGGAAGGCTACCCGAAACGTTTGACCCAAGTTAAACAATTTAAAGGCAATGCTACCAAATACTAATTGAGTGTATGTAAACCTCTGACCCACTGGGAATGTAATGAAAGAAATAAAAGCTGAAATAAATCATCAACAACTTGGGTCAAACGTTTCGGGTAGCCTTCCAAAAGCTTCCCACAATAAGTTCTGTGAATTTTGTCTCATTCCTCCTGACAGAGCTTGTGTAACTGAAACAGGTTTGTAGGCCTCCTTGCTCGCACACGCTTTTTCAGTTCTACCCACACATTTTCTATAGGGTTGAGGTCAGGGCTTTGTGATGGCCACTCCAATATCTTGACTTTGTTGTCCTTAAGCCATTTTGCCACAACTTTGGAAGTGTGCTTGGTGTCATTGTTGAATTGGAAGACCCATTTGCGACCAAGCTTTAACTTCTTGACTGATGTCTTGAGATGTTGCTTCAATATATCCACATAATTTTCCTCCCTCGTGATGCCATCTATTTTGTGAAGTGCACCAGTCCCTCCTGCAGCAAAGCACCCCCACAACATGATGCTGCCACCCCCGTGCTTCACAGTTGGGATGGTGTTCTTCGGCTTGCAAGCTTCCCCCTTTTTCCTCCAAACATAACAATGGTCATTATGGCCAAACAGTTACATATTTTTGTTTCATCAGACCAGAGGACATTTCTCCAAAAAGTACGATCTTTGTCCCCATGTGCAGTTGCAAAATGTAGTCTGGCATTTTTATGGCGGTTTTGGAGCAGTGGCTTCTTCCTTGCTGAGCGGCCTTTCAGGTTATGTTGATATAGGACTTATTTTACTATGGATATAGATACTTTTGTACCTGTTTCCTCCAGCATCTTCACAAGGTCCTTTGCTGTTCTGGGATTGTTTGCACTTTTCGCACCAAAGTACGCGTCTCCTTCCTGAGTGGTATGACGGCTGTGTGGTCCCATGGTGTTTATACTTGCGTACTATTGTTTGTACGGATGAATGCGGTACCTTCAGGCTTTTGGAAATTGCTCCCAAGGATGAACCAGACTTGTGGAAGTCTACCACTTTTTTCTGGGGTCTTGGCTGATTTCTTTTGTATTTCCCATGATGTCAAGCAAAGAGGTAATGAGTTTGAAGGTAGGCCTTGAAATACATCCTCAGGTACACCTCCAATTGACTCAAATGATGCCAATTAGCCTATCAGAAGCTTCTAAAGCCATGACATCATTTTCTGGAGTTTTCCAAGCTGTTTAAAGGCACAGTCAACTTAGTGAATGTACATTTCATACCCACTGGAATTGTGATACAGTGAATTATAAGTGAAATAATCTGTCTGTAAACAATTGTTGGAAACATGACTTGTGTCATGCACAAAGTAGATGTCCTAACCGACTTGCCAAAACTATAGTTTGTTAACAATACATTTTTGGAGTGGTTGAAAAACTAGTTTTAATGACTCCAACCTAAGTGTATGTAAACTTCCGACTTCAACTGTATATACTGTATTTTGTACCATCTTTTGCACCTGCCTATGCCGCTTGGCCATCGCTCATCCATATACTTACATGTACATATTCTCATTCACCCCTTCAGATGTGTGTGTATTAAGTAGTTGTTGGGGAATTGTTAGATTACTTGTTAGATATTACTGCGCTGTCAGAACTAGAAGCAAAGCATTTCGCTATGCTCGGATTAACATCTGCTAACCATGTGTATGTGACAAAATAAAATTTGATTTGATTTGACTTGACCAGACCAGACCACACCAGACCATACCAGACCCGTCTCTATGTCTTTGGTGGTGGTCTACACCAGAGCCTAGTGACACCACCGCCCACCGCCCATCTCCCATTTTGCCCGTCTCCCATCTCATCCGTTTCTATGTGTTTTCTGCCTTGGGATGCCTGTAACTGTAGTGTTTACTGTAGTGTGACTGTAGTGTGACTGTAGTGTAACTGTAGTGTTGGTGTGGTGGTATACAGTACACCGTAGCCTCCGAATGACACCACCCTCCCTCCTCCTTTTTCACTCCGTTTCGGCCCCTTAAGGTGTCCATTACAGGGTGAAACCTGCTTAGTAATGTCCTGTTTCAACAGCCCTCCAAGGCATCTGCAAACAACTTAAAATAGTGCCTCTGCTCAGGGCTTGTTCTCAGTTACTTAGCATGGTGTTCAATCACACGGAGAGGGACATGCAAATATTGGTAAGGCAATTAAGGCCAATCCTGTTTGCCCTAAAGTAGAAGGGTAACACTATCTCTTCCATTATGAGGCCTGTAAACTCTGGTGCTGCCTGCCTGCCAGGCACTGAGAAGAAGGGGAAGAGGGAGGGTTTTCTGCCGTTAAAAGGTTTAGGCCTAGTACCTTCTAACAATGACGAGAGAGAGGCTCACTTTCCTCATAGCTCGTTCTTCCTTCGTCGTGTAAAATGCATTCGTAATGCGAGGAGATAGAAAGCACCCCCTCCTCCTCCTCCTCCTCTTCCTCCACCCCCCCCATCCCATATCTCTTGCTCTTTCTTTCCCTTGGGGTCCCCATGGACTCAAATTGGGAGACATTTTAGAGGATACTGCATTATCTTAACAATAACAAAAAAAAACATGCCACCTCCCCTCTACATGTGAAACCCTATACACTCCTACACTATGCTTACCCTCTTTACAGAAAAGACAACATTCCAACAACCTATTGTGGGTCTCTCATCCTGGGGACAGCAGTATTAAATATGAAAGATATTGTTAGCAAATGATTTAGTATATAAAGTATGTGTAGTTTGTACAGTATGTATGCATGTACAGTAGCAGTCAACAGTTTGGAGACACCTATTCATTCAAGGGAATGTATTTCAATTAATAGCTGTGCCTTGTTAAAAGTTAATTTGTGGAATGTCTTTCCTTCTTAATGCATTTGAGGCAATCAGTTGTGTTGTGATAAGGTAGGGTTGGTATACAGAAGATAGCCCTATTTGGTAAAAGACCAAGTCCATATTATGGCAAGAACAACTCAAATATGGTAAGAGAAACGAAAGTCCATCATTACTTCAAGACATGAAGGTCAGTCAATGCATAAAATTTCAAGAACTTCCAAGTTTCCTCAATGCTGTCACAAAAACCATGCAGTGCTATGATGAAAGTGAATTTCTTGAGGACCGACACAGGAATAGAAGACCCAGAGTTACCTCTGCTGCAGAGGATAAGTTCATTAGATTTACCAGCCTCAGAAATTGCAGCCCAAAAAATTGCTTCACAGAGTTCAAGTAACAGACACATCTCAACATCAACTGATCAGAGGAGACTGCGTGCATCAGGCCTTCGTGGTCGAATTGCTGCAAAGAAACCACTACCAAAAGTGCTGCATCAGATGACCTGGCCTCTACAAACACCCGACCACAACCCAATTGGGTTTGGGATGAGTTGGACCAAAGAGTGACGGAAAAGCAGCCAACAAGTGCTCAGCAAATGTGGGAAGTCCTTAAAGACTGTTGGAAAAGCATTAAGGGTGAAGCTGGTTGAGAAAATGCCAAGAGTGTACAAAGCTGTCATCAAGGCAAAGCGTGGCTACTTTGAACAATCTCAAATATGTAATACATTTTGATTTGTTTAATATTTTTTTGGTTACTACATGATTCCATATTTATTATTTCATAGTTGTCATGTCTTCACTATTATTTTACAATGTAGAAAATAGTAAAAATAAAGAATAACCCCTTGAACGAGTAGGTGTGTCGAAAGTTTTGACTGGTACTGCACATGTAAATTGTGATTAAAACAAAACCTAATGTTATGAGAGGTAAAAGTGTATGTTTCTTGTAGAAGTCAGACCATTTGGACCGAGGGTAGACATATAAATGATATACTGTATAAGCGATCAAACTTTACAGCAGCGCGATGCGGACAATACTGTCACTGGCTAGGGCTTAGTGTGGACAGCGTACTTTATAAAGTGTTACATTGATTTAGCAAACTATAGAAGTGTCCTCATACAGAATGTTTCTAAAGCAATCTATATTTAGCGATACATTTTCTCTGATTGGACCTTTGAAAAGCATTTCTGGTCCATTCCTCCTTGGACCCCTTCTGGGTAAGACTGTGGTAACAATAACAATGCATTAAGTGTCCTAAGCCACGCTTCAACACTCAGAGCCTCTTCTTAAGTGCTGAACCAGTCGGACTGACAGCCGCTGAAAGCATCGTCTACTCTGCTGCAGACTCCTATGGAGAAACCACACACACACGTAGGTACGTAAAGCAAGCGAGCAAACACACACACACACACACACACGCACAGACCCACACTCATACACCCACAGACACACAAATCAGAATTATAACTCAGAGGATTTGATTTAATATCAAAAAGAGGAAACAGGTAATGTTGCTAGTACTGTATGAAGTCATGTTAGGATTAGAACATTATTCATGTAGATAGCTACCTACGTTAATTCCTGTGTTCTTCTGAAGCTGTGCAGATCTTCTCCAGCCTTGAATTCTAAGGGGCCATAAAGGCATCCTTGCCTGGTGGCCTACAAGAGAGGGGACAGCCAGAGTCGCACAGGGGAAAATAGCCAACCAGCCACCCTGGCAACGCACAGATTTATCTTGGGAGAACTTCATCTAACTCTGAATTCTTTGTTTATGGGTACTCTGAAGCTCTTCTCAGAAAAAGGAACTCCACTACTATTCTGTCCAATACTGCTAGGACAACTCAAACACCCCATGCTTATACTGACCAATAAATCAGCTAACTTCACCACGTGGTACCCTGTCCTAGACTAGCGGTCCTAGATTTGTTTGTGCTACAGCAAACTCATATGATTGTCTGTTTGGCTAGATAACGACCGTAGGCGTTGGCTATACAGCACAAACAGATTTGGGACCACCAGGCTAACTTTGTCCTTAGCGTCATCTGACAGCCAGTGACTCCTATTGCCAACCCTAACCCTGTCTTTGTCTCTAGTGTGGGCCCTGCCTGCCACCTCTGAGCAGAGGGCTAACCCCTCCATAAGAACACCAAAAGGTCACCAACTGTTACTTTAACCAGCCATACTGTATGATGTGAAATGTACAGATGAGGATTAATTTGAATATTCTCTCAACTTGTTCTTTTGTGGTTCTTAGTCTTTTGTGCATTCAAACTTTTCCCATTCATAGCTTGTTATGTATTACAATATATTACAATTTCAGTTTCCTGAACGGGAACAAAATATAAAGGAGCAAAAAGAAGCTCATTAACTAATAAGACTCTCAGTAATTTACTTCCTCTTTCAGCTAATTTTGCTGTGGTGATGTGTTGCCAATTTATAATATATTGCATAGTTGAGTATATACCAGAAATGTATGATTTCTGGTAAACTCTTTGAAGTTGGAACATTAAAGGACAGTAAATCAGGAAGTTGCCAGCTGTCTCCAGGGGTGAACATTAAAGGTCAGTAAATTAGGAAGTTGCCAGCTGTCTCCAGGGGTGAACATTAAAGGTCAGTAAATCAGGAAGTTGCCAGCTGTCTCCAGGGGTGAACATTAAAGGTCAGTAAATTAGGAAGTTGCCAGCTGTCTCCAGGGGTGAACATTAAAGGACAGTAAAATTAGGAAGTTGCCAGCTGTCTCCAGGGGTGAACATTAAAGGACAGTAAATCAGGAAGTTGCCAGCTGTCTCCAGGGGTGAACATTAAAGGACAGTAAAATTAGGAAGTTGCCAGCTGTCTCCAGGGGTGAACATTAAAGGACAGTAAATCAGGAAGTTGCCAGCTGTCTCCAGGGGTGAACATTAAAGGACAGTAAATCAGGAAGTTGCCAGCTGTCTCCAGGGGTGAACATTAAAGGACAGTAAAATTAGGAAGTTGCCAGCTGTCTCCAGGGGTGAACATTAAAGGTCAGTAAATTAGGAAGTTGCCAGCTGTCTCCAGGGGTGAACATTAAAGGTCAGTAAATCAGGAAGTTGCCAGCTGTCTCCAGGGGTGGACATTACCCCTTATTTCTAGCAGTGCATCCGAGAAAGTATTCAGACCCCTTGACTTTTTTCACATTTTGTTGCGTTACAGCCTTATTTTAAAATGAATTCATTTTTTTTTAAATCTCATCAATCTGCACACAATACCCCATGATGACAAAGCAAAAACAGGTTTTTAGAAATGTATGTAAATACATAAAAAATAAAAAACAGAAGTATCACAATTTCATAAGTATTCAGACCCTTTACTCAGTACTATGTTGAAGCACCTTGGGCAGCAATTACAGCATCAAGTCTTCTTGGATATGACGCTACAAGCTCGGCACACCTGTATTTGTGGAGTTTCCCACATTATTCTCTGCAGATCCTCTCAAGCTATGTCAGGTTTGATAGGGAGCAATACTGCAAAGCTATTTTCAGGTCTCTCCAGAGATGTTTGATCAGGTTCAAGTCCGGGCTCTGGCTAGGCCACTCAAGGACATTCAGAGGCTTGTCCCAAAGCCACTCCTGCATTGTTTTGGCTGTGTGCTTACTGTCGTTGCCCTATAGGAAAATGAATCTTCACCCCAGTCTGAGGTCCTGAGCGCTCTGGAGCAGGTTTTCATCAATAATATCTCTGTACTTTGCTCTGTTCATCTTTCCCTCAATTCTGATTAGTCTCCCAGTCCATGCCGCTGAAAACATCCCCACAGCATGATGCTGCCACCACCATGCTTCACCATAGGGATGGTGCCAGGTTTCCTCCAGACGTGATGCTTGGTATTCTGGCCAAAGAGTTCAGTCTTGGTTTCATCAGACCAGAGAATCTTGTTTCTCATGGTCTGAGAGTCCTTTAGGTATCTTTTAGCAAACTCCAAGCGGGCTGTCATGTGCCTTTTCCTGATGAGTGGCTTCCATCTGGCCACTCTACCAGAAATGCCTGATTGGTGGAGAGCTGTAGAGATGGTTGTCCTTCTGGAAGGTTCTCCCATCTCTACAGAGGAACTCCGAGTTTTGTCAGAGTGACCATCGGGTACCCAGAACAAGGCCCTTCTCCCCCGATTGCTCAGTTGACCAGGGGAGTCATGGTGGTTCCAAACGTCTTCCATTGAAGAATGATGAAGGCCACTGTGTTGTTGGGGACCTTCAATGCTACAGAAAGTTTTTGGTACCCTTCTGCAGATCTGTGCGCAAACACAATCCTGTCTTGGAGTTCTACTGACAATTCCTTCAACCTTTTGACTTGGCTTTTGCTCTGACATGCACTGTCAACTGTGGGACCTTATATAGGCAGGTGTGTGCCTTTCCAAATCATGTCCAATCAATTGAATTTACCACAGGTGGACTCCAATCAAGTTGTAGAAACATCTGAAGGATGATCAATGGAAACAATTTCGAGTCTCATAGCAAAGGGTCTGAATACTTATGTAAATAAGGTCATTTATTTTGTAAAACAGTTTTTCGCTTTGTCAGTATGGGGTGTTATGTGTAGGTTGATGAGTATTTGTATTTATTTAATCAATTTTAGAATAAGGCTGTAACGTAACAAAATGTGGAATAAGTCAAGGGGTCTGAATACTTTCTGAATGCACTGTACTTCTATAATTTTTTTCAACTGGTACCGGGGGATGTGTATTGTGAGGCCTATGGGGTCGAAGAGCAAAATGAAGAACACCATAGTTTTCGTGAGAGTCTCATCTACTTTACTTAATTCAAATGTGTCCATCGGTCAATGTTTGTGCGTAAAAGATTTTTCATCGACAATTCTCGAATAATTAATTTTACGGACAAAAAAATATCCCACCTTGTCCAGAGTATTTTGTTGACATTTGGAAAGTTTACCATAATGACATTTTTAATCCGACATGTACTTTACTCACATAAAAAGGTTTGCTGGAAACTTGGTTACAGAGACTTATTACATTTTTTTGGTAAAACATTTTTTGAGAGGGAAGCCTGGTTTCCCATGGATACACCCCACTGGTTTTATAATGAGTTTAAAAAAAAAAACATTTACATATAATAGAAATTCATTGAATAAAACATTTATAGAAAACAGACATCTTGAGGAATAAGGTTTTTGTAAAGTGTCTGTCCTATATCTATGACACTGTCACAGTATCCACAGAAGATGACGCCCCTCCTCGGCCGGGCGGCGCTCGGAGGTCGTCGTCGCCGGTCTACTAGCTGCCACCGATCTATGTTTGTGTTCGTTGTGTTTTGTCTGTTTAAGTCTGCACCTGTTTCCTTTTCTGTAATTAGTAGGGGGGGTATTTAGTTTGCTCCTTTTGGTTTGTGTTTGTGAGCACTGCTTGTTTAGCCTGCCACACTGTTTGGTCGTGAGTATCGTTTATTGTTTGTTTTTCCTGTGGATGCTTTGCGTTTTTTTCATTAAAAGAATGAGTATCCACATACCCGCTGCATTTTGGTCTTCTCTCCACCACGACAACCGTGACAGACACACTGTATAAGAAAAATCTGGAAATATTTGTGTTTTTTGGACACAAATTTAACCCCTATTTTTGGTGGGCACAAAACTACCTTCATTCTTCCATTCATTTGTTTAAACCGGTACCGGTTACCTTCAGACGAGTCCCTTCACACTTGTGGGGGTCAGAGAACAAAGAACACCATTGTGTTTGTGAATCTCCCCTTTCCATAGTGGGGTCATATTAGTTTGTAGCACGAACGGTTCAGACGCTACAGACAGAAGTTGGTACATCGGCGGTACCGACTTCTGACGAGTCCCGTGGACATTAAAGGGAAGTAAATCAGGACGTTGCCAGCTGTCTCCAGGATTGGCTGCATCAGGTAGTGTTATCTCTGCAATTACATGGAAGGGAGTGGGATCTGTTTAGGATCTATCTGTCTCTTCTCTATTCCATCACGCACGCACACACACACACACACACACACACACACACACACACACACACACACACACACACACACACACACACACACACACACACACACACACACACACACACACACTATCCTGCACTTTTGAGCCTCATACCCAAGAGAAGCATTTATCTATCTTTGGATTCCACAACTTGACCCTGTCTAAATTCCTGGCCCTGCACGCTAAACGTCGTTCTAATCATTTCATTATAGTTCTTTAGAGATTCCATGTGGGGAGGTATGCTCTATGTTACAAAATGTCAAAATCACCATTTTTTTTTGTCCCCCTCCAAAACAAAATTCACAGGCTATTTCCTGTCTGGGTGTGTAGACGTGTGCAGGATTGGAGAGTTGCTGATTACATGTACCCAGTTGATAATGATTTACTTTGGACTACATATCCATAATGCATTCATTACACATCTGTAAGCATTTCATGAACGTATTATAACAGGTCCCAACCGCATTATTAAAGGTTAATGAACTATATCTATAGCTGATCTATTACGCATTCATGTCATGCTACGCAAGAGCTCGTGTATAGGTATCTTAACAGATGCATCGTTACAATGAGAGTGTAGTGTCATCATTATGGCTGTTCTCGAAAGTGTGCTTCTGCCATTACAGTGTTAGTGAATGTACCAAAAGGCCAAATCACGTTTGGAAGATGACGCTGATATGTAACCTGTACCAACCCCATTTCCCCCTGCGGCCGGTATAGGCCCGTGACTTACCTTCTTCTTCTTCTTCTCACTGAGATCAACAGTGCGTGAAGATCCCCCCCCCTACAGGGTTGAACCCTCAGGGTCAATTTTACGGATCAAATCGTGTAGTTGAGTGTCATATCATAACTATTTCGTAACTCATTAGCCCTTTTTTCCCACATCACAATTAGGCTTAAGTTGGTCCTACGGGTCTATAACGGGTCTATGTAGCTATGAATTCTATGCAGTCAATGTGCTGTCATGTCTACTGTCATAAAGCATTCACAAAGCATTTATAAACAAGCCTCACTTATCAAAAAGAAGACAGACACAACACAGAATGTTAAAGGAAATGATGAACATTATTCACATTTTTTCAGATGTAGCACAGGAAACAATCGCTGAGGACGTCGCCGAAGAATCTTACTGTTGACATTTTTCAGTTTTACTTTTTTAAAATGTTTTATTAACAAAGATTCAAATTTGAAGCATTCGAAATTTAAATCCCCATTTCAGACTCATAGCAGTAACTATTTAGTGAGTGAAACATACTAACACAGGGTGATAAAGCTAGCTAAGCCCCTGGCACAATGTCAACATGTTAGTTGGTAGAGCATGGTGCTTTCAACGCCAGGGTTGTGGGTACGATTCCCGCGGGGACCATCACGAAAAAAAGTATGAAAATGTATGCAATGCGGTTGGGACCTAAATGTTAACTGTCATAATATCCATGAAATATTTAGTTAACAATGTTATTTCACTATTTCACTATTTCCATTGTACTTTGGCACATAACAAACCTTTTAAAACAGGACAAATTAAGAGACCGAAACGAGTTGCTTCATTTTGAATACAGAGGAGAGATGGGACGTCAGTGTGACATCACTTCCGACAACCGCCAAGCATTCTTCTGGCTTCTTATTAGCTATTTTTGTTATTTTAAACGTGCAAACGTACAATAGCAGTCATGAAATAGTGAACATAAAGGTTAAGTAAATATTGAATTAGTTTTTTTGGGTTGATTTTTGTAGAAGAGAGAGGTCACTAGAAAGTGACATTTCTCTGACCTCTCTCACCTCTCAAATTCTCCTCCCGTGTAGCAGAAATACTGTATATAATGATGAGATGGTCTTGTCTCCGCCTTAACAATGGGAGTCGTTGTCCCAAAGGCGGGAAGGCAGGTGGTCTGCTTATCGGGTCAGCTTATTGCTGTATTCCCCGTGGACAGATTTTGACAGGAGTGTACCCTCTTGTTTTCACCTCTTCCTCTCTGTGTAGATAAAATGGAAAGAATGTCATGATGTTTTTGTCTCCTAATTTCAAGGTTTGTAATGTGCAAAAGTACAATGTAAGTCTTAGAATAGTGAGATAGCTAACTTGATGTTTTATGAGTTTTATGCTGCAGTGGTGCGTGGGTAAAATCACTGGGTAAACCAAGGCCAGGGGGGAAAAAGCCATATTACAAAACTATATGTTGTGTTAATTGCATTTGTTGCTCTTTAACCTGCTAGTTCAAATGCCTTGCCACTGTAATATAATAGGCCTAAGGCTGAGACAATAAGAAGACATACATTAAAAAATAAATTCAACAACACCTTTGTTTCATCACAAAACCGGAGAGCAACCTCTGTCCGATGAAGTCCACAAAGAATATTGCATGTTAAAAATAGTTACTTGACCTATGGTACTGATTTCTGTGTGTGTGTGTTTGCGCGTACGTGCATGCGTGCTTGCAAGCAGAAAAACATGTTGACTCACCCTACTTGTAAAGAAACGCCAATGCTATTCTTCTCTCTTTCATGTTACCGAAAAGGTCTATGACTCTGTCATACAGTAAACGCTTTTAGTTTTGTTGTCCTAGGCTACCTGGCTAAAATGCTTGCTCACTAGCCTAAATTCCTTTCATGGGCAACGAACATTAGCCTATTATGTCTAGCTACATTTTGAACTTCCGTCATCTCAGGTTAGGGGCACAATGTATGAATTTATGGTTGGATCAGAATCGTCGTTATCGTTGGCCGGTACGGAGAACTAAGTAAAAGTCCAAATCCCTATCTCCATCCTTGGCTAATTGTCACGTCCTGGCCAGTATAAGGGTTAATTGGTATTGTAGTTTGGTCAGGACGTGGCAGAGGGTATTTGTTTTATGGGGTTCAGGGTGGTGTTTTGGTAAAAGGGCGTTTGATTTAGTATTTCCGGGTTTTTGGTTTATGATCTATGTTTATGTAATTCTATGTCTAGTCTAGGTAGTCTGTTTTCTATGTAGAGTTAATTGGGGTGGACTTCCAATTGAAGGCAGCTGTGTGGTGTTGCCTTTGATTGGAAGTCCTATATTAGTTGGGTGTGTTTGTCTGTTTAATTGTGGGAGATTGTTCTGAGTTTAGCCTTGTGCCTTGCCAGACTGTTTTGTTGTTCGTGAGTTTGTTTCGTTTTGTTGTTTTGGTGTTCGTTTAGTTTGTAAATAAATACACACGATGAGCATACACATACCTGCTGCGTTTTGGTCCTCCATTACCGACGACAACCGTGACACTAATTAAGGAAAGGGACAATTTTAGCTAACTAGCCACCAGAGGACAACAACACAACAAGATGCAACAATTCAAGTTTTTTTCTGTCAATGATGTTTGGCTTTTGATGTGATGTGATTGGTGTGAAGCCAAATCCAAACTGGCTTCCCTTGACACTTTTCTTTTGGTGCGCAAGGACCATTTACAGTTGAGCTCACTCAGTTTAGCGCAATGCTGATTGGATATTATTTAAAAAAAATAATAATTACCAAGGGAAGCCAAATGCTTGCTGGCTTCCTTTGCATTCAATGACCAGACAGCATCAGATAGATGGGGGGGGGGCTGTTTCAGTCGCTCGGATGCTTTCTCCTGTGAGACACATTCAGCCTCGAGAGAATTGAAGGAAAATTATGAAAAAGGTTTCCATCTAATTGACGACAGATTTTCATGCAATATTCAACAATCAGCAATAAAAAAACATATGCGCATTTCCCCACCAGAGGTGTTTCCATCAAATTAACTTGTTGCAGATAAAAGGCCGTGTGTGATGACATAATGCACATAAAAATACTTGTTGGAAATTCCCATGTACCTGTCACGTCAACTCCACCTAAACACCGGTCCTGGCAACCATCATTACACGCACCTGTGCTTCATCACGAGGCTCACCTGGACTCCATTACCTCACTCATTACCTCCCCTTTATCTGGCACTCCCTTAGGTTCGTTCCCCAGGCAGTATTGTTTCTGTTTGTTCCTGTCTAAACACTATTCCTATGTTGTATCATTCCATATTCAGATATAACACCTGCTTCTTGACTCCCAGCGTCTATGTTACAGTACCTGATAAAAAGTACAAGTTAAATGGGTTTCCATCTCATTTTCCCCTCAGGTATTGGCACGTGCGCTCTAGCCAACAGTGCTATCTGCGTGCTATTGGCTAGAGTGCCAGAGACCTCTATGATGACACACCTAATGATGACTACCAATCAGAGACCTCTATGATGGCACACCTAATGATGACCACCAATCAGAGACCTCTATGATGACACACCTAATGATGATCACCAATCAGAGACCTCTATGATGACACACCTAATGATGACCACCAATCAGAGACCTCTATGATGACACACCTAATGATGATCACCAATCAGAGACCTCTATGATGACACTCCAAATGATGACCACCAATCAGAGGCCTCTATGATGACACACCAAATGATGACCACCAATAAGAAACCTCTATGATGACACACCTAATGATGACCACCAATCAGAGACCTCTATGATGACACACCAAATGATGACCACCAATCAGAGACCTCTATGATGACACACCTAATGATGACCACCAATCAGAGACCTCTATGATGACACACCAAATGTGTTTGATGGATCCTTTTTGACCTCTTCTAATGCCTCTTAACCTCTACGGGCCACGGGGGCAGTATTGAGAATTTTGAAAGAAATATGTGCCCATTTTTAACTGCCTCCTACACCAACTCAGAAGCTAGGATATGCATATTATTAACACATTCGGATAGAAAACACTCTGAATTTTCTAAAACAGTTTGAATGGTGTCTGTAAGTATAACAAAACTCATATTGCAGGCAAAAACCTGTGAAAAATAGATTAAAAAAAATGAGAATTTTGTGACTGTACTATTTAGTGTCATTGTTTTAAAGATACCACAGTGAGAAAGGATTCAGTTCGCAACTCCTACTGCTTCCACTAGATGTCAACGATCTTTAGAAAGTTGTTGGAAGCATCTGTCATGAATACAGACCGAATTAGAAAGCTTACAAGTTGACACGTCATCACTTCATTTTTTGCGCCTGCGCATGAATCTGAGAAGAGTGCCTTTGTCATTATCGTTTATTCTAGACACTTGATAGGTTGTGTGAAAATATTACTGATGTTTACTGATGTTTCACGTTAAAAATGGAACAAAAGATTAGTGCTAAACAACGTTTGACATGTTTAAACAAACGTAAATAGATTATTTACTAGGTTTTCTTTAGCTTTTCGACGTGACTTTACACTGCCCACCTCATTTTGTGGGAGCCTACTGAACGCTAACTATTTGGACATAAATTATGAACTTTGTCAAAAGAAACCACATTTGTTCTGGACCTGGGATCTCTGGCAGCGCCTTCTGATGGAGATAATCAAAGGTAAGGGGATATTTAGAATGTTATTATCGATATTAGATGATGCTAATGCTAACGGTATAGCTTAGCTTAGCATATAGCTTATTGTTGTTAGCATAGTACCCAGTTTATGCAAAATGTGATTTCCCAGTAAAGTTATTTTGAGATCTGGCCATTCGGTAGCAATTACGAGATGATAATATATTATTCTTTGAATGACAATATTATAATTTACCAATGTTTTCGAATAGTAATTCCGTGATTTGTAATGCTGGATTCACTGGGTGCATTCGAGCCGAAAAAAATTCTGAATTTCACCGCGACTGTAAATGCTGTTTTTGGATATAAATATGAACTTGATGGAACTAAAAATGCATGTATTGTATAACATAATGTCCTATGAGTGTCATCTGATGCAGATTGTCAAAGGTAAGTGCATAATTCTAGCTAGTTTTCTGTCTGTTGATGCCCTTCTTTGAATTGGCTAAACATTACACGCAGCTATTGTCAATGTACTCTCCTCACATAACCTAACTTTATGCATTCTCCGTAATGCCTCTGAAAATCGGACAGCGTGGTTAGATTTAGGAGATATATCTTTCAAATGGAGGAAAATAGTTGATTATTTGATTATTTGAAATGATTACTCTTGCAGTTTTGAATTCCCCGCCATGGTCACATGACAATGAATCCCAATACCGGGATAAGATCGGGATAAGATCCTCAACAGGTTTTAAGAGGAAAGTAATCCAAAAGTAATCCGATTACGTTACTGAGTTTGGGTAATCCTAAAGTTCTGTTACTGATTACAATTTTGGACAAGGTAACTAGTAACTGTAAGGGATTACATTTAGAAAGTAACCTACTCAACCCTGAATGTGTGTTGTGAGACATATTACAGGAATGAGTTTACATAAGACACCATAAGACTGCTGAACAATTAATCAAATGGCCACCTGGACTATTTCCATTGACCCCCCTCCTTATGATTTTACACTGCTGCTACTCACTGTTTATTATCTATGCATAGTCACATTACCCCTACCTACATGTACAAATTATCTCGACTAACCTGTACTTCCGCACATTGACTCGGTACCGGTACCCCCTGTATATAGCCTTGTTATTGTTATTTTATTGTGTTACTTTTTATAACATTTTTTACTTTAGTTTATTTAGTAAATATTTTCATAACTCTATTTCTTGAAATGCATTGTTGGTTAAGGGCTTGTAAGTAAGCATTTCACAGTAAGCTCTACCTGTTGTATTCGGCGCATGTGACAAATAACATTTGATTTGATGTTGTTTTGAGACTGGCTGTCATGGGGGGGGGGGATTGGGTTGGGTTGGGGGCGTTCTTCAGTCCAAATGACAAAGTGTCTTTTATTGAATTCCTGGAGATCCAGTTTCCATGTTGATCAGTGAGTGTTGAGTGTCTCTGATAGTTGAGTAGATCACAGCGTCACACTGACAGCAGAGACAGGTTGCATCCCAAATGGAACCCTATTTCTCTATATGATTCACTACCTTTGACCAAAGGGGGTCATAGGGCAGCCATTTTGGATGCACACACTGAGAACAGACAGAGCCTTAACCATTAGAAGAACCTTACCTGATATTACATACCGCCGTCATCAATTGACCTTTATTGTACTTACAGGAGCAGTTCAGGCAGCTCCAAATGGACCCTGTAGATCTTTCTCCTCTTTC